>NW_025728285.1:0-71018 GCF_021461385.2 Schistocerca piceifrons
TACGACATGCTCATTTCCCGATCCACTAATCCTTCTTTACTGCATCCCTCACTCCCACTCATTGACGAATTCACACGAAAATTGCGTCGCTATGAAATACTATGTGTTCTAAGACATTTACTTCCAAACCGAGTAACGTTTCTATGGAAACGACAGGATTTTCCTTTGTGATTACGACAATCTCATTTCCGATCCACTAATCCTTTTTTACTGCATCCCTCACTCCACACATTGACGAATTCACACGGAAATTGCGTCGCTATGAAATGCTAGGTGTTCTAAGACATTTCCTTCTAAATCGAGTAACGTTTCTATGGAAACGACATGATTTCCTTTTGGGATACGACAATCACATTTTCGTTCCACTAATCCTTCTTTACTGCATCCCTCACTCCCACTCATTGCCGAATTCACACGGACATTGCGTCGCTATGAAATACTATGTGTTCTAAAACATTTCCTTCTAAATCGAGTAACGTTTCTATGGAAACGACAGGTTTTTCTTTTGGGATACGACAATCTCATTCCGATCCACTAATCCTTCTTTACTGCATCCCTCATAACCACTCATTGACGAATTCACACGGAAATTGCGTCGCTATGAAATACTATGTGTTCGAAGACATTTTCCTTTTAAATCGAGTAACGTTTCTATGGAAACGACAGGATTTTCTTTTGGAATACGACAATCTCATTTCCGATCCACTAATCCTTCTTTACTGCATCCCTCACTACCACTCATTGACGAATTCACACGGAAACTGCGTCGCCATGTAATACTATGTTTTCTAAGACATTTCCTTCTAAATCGAGTAACGTTTCTATGGAAACGACAGGATATTTCTTGTTGGGATACGACAATCTCATTTCCGATCCACTAATCCTTCTTTACTGCATCATTCACTCCCACTCATTGACGAATTCACACGGAAATTGCGTCGCTATGAAATACTATGTGTTCTAAGACTTTTCCTTCTAATCGAGTAACGTTTCTATGGAAACGACAGGATTTTCTTTTGGGATACGACAATCTCATTTCCGATCCACTAATCCTTCTTTACTGCATCCCTCATTCCCACTCATAGACGAATTCACACGGAAATTGTGTCGCTATGAAATACTATGTGTTCAAAGACTTTTCCTTCTAAATCGAGTAACGTTTCTATGGAAACGACAGGATTTTCTTTTGGGATACGACAATCACGTTTCCGATCCACAATCCTTCTTTACTGCATCCCCCACTCCAACTCATTGACGAATTCACACGGAAATTGCGTTGCTATGAAATACTATGTGTTCTAAGACATTTCCCTCTTAATCGAGTAACGTTTCTATGGAAACGACAGGATTTTCTTTTGGAATACGACAATCTCATTTCCGATCCACTAATCCTTCTTTACTGCATCCCTCACTCCCACTCATTGACGAATTCACACGGAAATTGCGTCGCTATGAAATACTATGTGTTCTAAGACGTTTCCTTCTAAATCAAGTAACGTTTCTATGGAAACGACAGGATTTTATTTTGGGATACGACAATCTCATTTCCGATCCACTAATCCCTTCTTTACTGCATCCCTCACTCCCACACATTGACGAATTCACACGGAAATTGCGTCGCTATGAAATACTATGCGTTCTAAGACATTTCCTTCTAAATCGAGTAACGTTTCTATGGAAACGACAGGGTTTTCTTTTGGATACGACAATCTCATTTCCGATCCATTAATCCTTCTTTCCTGCATCCCTCACTCCCACTCATAGACGAATTCACACGGAAATTGCGTCGCTATGAAATACTATGTGTTCGAAGACATTTCCTTTTAAATCGAGTAACGTTCTATGGAAACGACAGGATTTTCTTTTGGGATACGACAATCTCATTTCCGATCCACTAATCCTTCTTTACTGCATCCCTCACTACCACTCATTGACGAATTCACACGGAAATTGCGTCGCCATGTAATACTATGTTTTCTAAGACATTTCCTTCTAAATCGAGTACCGTTTCTATGGAAACGACAGGATTTTCTTTTGGGATACGGCAATCTCATTTCCGATCGACTAATCCTTCTTTACTGCATCCCTCACTCCCACTCATTGACGAATTCACACGGAAATTGCCGTCGCTATGATATACTATGTGTTCTAAGACATTTCCTTCTAAATCGAGTAACGTTTCTATGGAAACGACAGGATTTTCTTTTGGGACATGACAATCTCATTTCCGATCCACTAACCCTTCTTTACTGCATCCCTCACTCCCACTCATGACGAATTCACACGGAAATTGCGTCGCTATGAAATACTATGTGTTCTAAGACATTTCCTTCTAAATCGAGTAACGTTTCTATGGAAACGACAGGATTTTCTTTTGGGATACGACATGCTCATTTCCGATCCACTAATCCTTCTTTACTGCATCCCTCACTCCCACTCATTGACGAATTCACACGAAAATTGCGTCGCTATGAAATACTATGTGTTCTAAGACATTTACTTCCAAACGAGTAACGTTCCTATGGAAACGACAGGATTTTCTTTTGTGATACGACAATCTCATTTCCGATCCACTAATCCTTTTTTACTGCATCCCTCACTCCCACTCATTGACGAATTCACACGAAAATTGCGTCGCTATGAAATACTATGTGTTCTAAGACATTTACTTCCAAACCGAGTAACGTTTCTATGGAAACGACAGGATTTTCTTTTGTGATACGACAATCTCATTTCCGATCCACTAATCCTTTTTTACTGCATCCCTCACTCCCACACATTGACGAATTCACACGGAAATTGCGTCGCTATGAAATGCTAGGTGTTCTAAGACATTTCCTTCTAATCGAGTAACGTTCTATGGAAACGACATGATTTCCTTTTGGGATACGACAATCACATTTTCGTTCCACCAATCCTTCTTTACTGCATCCCTCACTCCCACTCATTGCCGAATTCACACGGAAATTGCGTCGCTATGAAATACTATGTGTTCTAAGACATTTCCTTCTAAATCGAGTAACGTTTCTATGGAAACGACAGGTTTTTCTTTTGGGATACGACAATCTCATTTCCGATCCACTAATCCTTCTTTACTGCATCCCTCATAACCACTCATTGACGAATTCACACGGAAATTGCGTCGCTATGAAATACTATGTGTTCGAAGACATTTCCTTTTAAATCGAGTAACGTTTCTATGGAAACGACAGGATTTTCTTTTGGAATACGACAATCTCATTTCCGATCCACTAATCCTTCTTTACTGCATCCCTCACTACCACTCATTGACGAATTCACACGGAAACTGCGTCGCCATGTAATACTATGTTTTCTAAGACATTTCCTTCTAAATCGAGTAACGTTTCTATGGAAACGACAGGATTTTCTTTTGGGATACGACAATCTCATTTCCGATCCACTAATCCTTCTTTACTGCATCATTCACTCCCACTCATTGACGAATTCACACGGAAATTGCGTCGCTATGAAATACTATGTGTTCTAAGACTTTTCCTCTAAATCGAGTAACGTTTCTATGGAAACGACAGGATTTTCTTTTGGGATACGACAATCTCATTTCCGATCCACTAATCCTTCTTTACTACATCCCTCATTCCCACTCATAGACGAATTCACACGGAAATTGTGTCGCTATGAAATACTATGTGTTCAAAGACTTTTCCTTCTAAATCGAGTAACGTTTCTATGGAAACGACAGGATTTTCTTTTGGGATACGACAATCACGTTTCCGATCCACCAATCCTTCTTTACTGCATCCCCCACTCCCACTCATTGACGAATTCACACGGAAATTGCGTTGCTATGAAATACTATGTGTTCTAAGACATTTCCCTCTTACTCGAGTAACGTTTTCTATGGAAACGACAGGATTTCTTTTGAATACGACAATCTCATTTCCGATCCACTAATCCTTCTTTACTGCATCCCTCACTCCACTCATTGACGAATTCACACGGAAATTGCGTCGCTATGAAATACTATGGTGTTCTAAGACGTTTCCTTCTAAATCAAGTAACGTTTCTATGGAAACAACAGGATTTTATTTTGGGATACGACAATCTCATTTCCGATCCACTAATCCTTCTTTACTGCATCCCTCACTCCCACACATTGACGAATTCACACGGAAATTGCGTCGCTATGAAATACTATGCGTTCTAAGACATTTCCTTCTAAATCGAGTAACGTTTCTATGGAAACGACAGGGTTTTCTTTTGGGATACGACAATCTCATTTCCGATCCATTAATCCTTCTTTCCTGCATCCCTCACTCCCACTCATAGACGAATTCACACGAAATTGCATCGCTATGAAATACTATGTGTTCGAAGACATTTCCTTTTAAATCGAGTAACGTTTCTATGGAAACGACAGGATTTCTTTTGGGATACGACAATCTCATTTCCGATCCACTAATCCTTCTTTACTGCATCCCTCACTACCACTCATTGACGAATTCACACGGAAATTGCGTCGCCATGTAATACTATGTTTTCTAAGACATTTCCTTCTAAATCGAGTAACGTTTCTATGGAAACGACAGGATTTTCTTTTGGGATACGGCAATCTCATTTCCGATCGACTAATCCTTCTTTACTGCATCCCTCACTCCCACTCATTGACGAATTCACACGGAAATTGCGTCGCTATGATATACTATGTGTTCTAAGACATTTCCTTCTAAATCGAGTAACGTTTCTAAAGAAACGACAGGATTTTCTTTTGGGACATGACAATCTCATTTCCAATCCACTAACCCTTCTTTACTGCATCCCTCACTCCCACTCATGACGAATTCACACGGAAATTGCGTCGCTATGAAATACTATGTGTTCTAAGACATTTCCTTCTAAATCGAGTAACGTTTCTATGGAAACGACAGGATTTTCTTTTGGGATACGACATGCTCATTTCCGATCCACTAATCCTTCTTTACTGCATCCCTCACTCCCACTCATTGACGAATTCACACGAAAATTGCGTCGCTATGAAATACTATATGTGTTCTAAGACATTTACTTCCAAACCGAGTAACGTTCCTATGGAAACGACAGGATTTTCTTTTGTGATACGACAATCTCATTTCCGATCCACTAATCCTTTTTTACTGCATCCCTCACTCCCACTCATTGCCGTATTCACACGGAAATTGCGTCGCTATGAAATACTATGTGTTCCAAGACATTTCCTTCTAAATCGAGTAACGTTTTCTATGGAAACGACAGGATTTTCTTTTGGGATACGACAATCTCATTTCCGATCCACTAATCCTTCTTTACTGCATCCCTCATAACCACTCATTGACGAATTCACACGGAAATTGCGTCGCTATGAAATACTATGTTTTCCAAGACACTTCCTTTTAAATCGAGTAACGTTTCTATGGAAACGACAGGATTTTCTTTTGGGATACGACAATCTCATTTCCGATCCACTAATCCTTCTTTACTGCATCCCTCACTCCCACTCATTGACGAATTCACACGGAAATTGCGTCGCTATGATATACTATGTGTTCTAAGACATTTCCTTCTAAATCGAGTAACGTTTCTATGGAAACGACAGGATCTTCTTTTGGGACACGACAATCTCATTTCCGATCCACTAACCCTTCTTTACTGCATCCCTCACTCCACTCATGACGAATTCACACGGAAATTGCGTCGCTATGAAATACTATGTGTTCTAAGACATTTCCTTCTAAATCGAGTAACGTTTCTATGGAAACGACAGGATTTTCTTTGGGATACGACTTGCTCATTTCCGATCCACTAATCCTTCTTTACTGCATCCCTCACTTCCACTCATTGACGAATTCGCACGGAAATTGCGTCGCTATGAAATACTATGTGTTCTAAGACATTTCCTTCTAAATCGAGTAACGTTTCTATGGAAAAGACATGATTTCCTTTTGGGATACGACAATCACATTTCCGATCCACTAATCCTTCTTTACTGCATCCCTCACTCCCACTCATTGCCGAATTCACACGGAAATTGCGTCGCTATGAAATACTATGTGTTCTAAGACATTTCCTTCTAAATCGAGTAACGTTTCTATGGAAACGGCAGGATTTTCTTTTGGGATACGACAATCTCATTTCCGATCCACTATTCCTTCTTTACTGCATCCCTCATAACCACTCATTGACGAATTCACACGGAAATTGCGTCGCTATGAAATACTATGTTTTCTAAGACACTTCCTTTTAAATCGAGTAACGTTTCTATGGAAACGACAGGATTTGCTTTTGGGATACGACAATCTCATTTCCGATCCACTAATCCTTCTTTACTGCATCCCTCACTCCCACTCATTGACGAATTCACACGGAAATTGCGTCGCTATGATATACTATGTGTTCTAAGACATTTCCTTCTAAATCGAGTAACGTTTCTATGGAAACGACAGGATTTTCTTTTGGGACCTGACAATCTCATTTCCGATCCACTAACCCTTCTTTACTGCATCCCTCATAACCACTCATTGACGAATTCACACGGAAATTGCGTCGCTATGAAATACTATGTTTTCTAAGACACTTCCTTTTAAATCGAGTAACGTTTCTATGGAAACGACAAGATTTTCTTTTGGGATACGACAATCTCATTTCCGATCCACTAATCCTTCTTTACTGCATCCCTCATAACCACTCATTGACGAATTCACACGGAAATTGCGTCGCTATGAAATACTATGTGTTCTAAGACATTTCCTTCTAAATCGAGTAACGTTTCTATGGAAACGACATGATTTCCTTTTGGGATACGACAATCACATTTCCGTTCCACTAATCCTTCTTTACTGCATCCCTCACTCCCACTCATTGCCGAATTCACACGGAAATTGCGTCGCTATGAAATACTATGTGGTCTAAGACATTTCCTTCTAAATCGAGTAACGTTTCTATGGAAACGACAGGATATTCTTTTGGGATACGACAATCTCATTTCCGATCCACTAATCCTTCTTTACTGCATCCCTCATAACCACTCATTGACGAATTCACACGGAAATTGCGTCGCTATGAAATACTATGTTTTCTAAGACACTTCCTTTTAAATCGAGTAACGTTTCTATGGAAACGACAGGATTTTATTTTGGGATACGACAATCTCATTTCCGATCCACTGATCCTTCTTTACTGCATCCCTCACTCCCACTCATTGACGAATTCACACGGAAATTGCGTCGCTATGATATACTATGTGTTCTAAGACATTTCCTTCTAAATCGAGTAACGTTTCTATGGAAACGACAGGATTTTCTTTTGGGACACGACAATCTCATTTCCGATCCACTAACCCTTCTTTACTGCATCCCTCACTCATACTCATGACGAATTCACACGGAAATTGCGTCGCTATGAAGTACTATGTGTTCTAAGACATTTCCTTCTAAATCGAGTAACGTTTCTATGGAAACGACAGGATTTTCTTTTGGGATACGACTTGTTCATTTCCGATCCACTAATCCTTCTTTACTGCATCCCTCACTCCCACTCATTGACGAATTCGCACGGAAATTGCGTCGCTATGAAATACTATGTGTTCTAAGACATTTACTTCTAAATCGAGTAACGTTTCTATGGAAACGACAGGATTTCCTTTTGGGATACGACAGTCTCATTTCCGATCCACTAATCCATCTTTACTGCATCCCTCACTCCCACACATTGACGAATTCACACGGAAATTGCGTCGCTATTAAATACTATGGGTTCTTTAACTACTCCTTCTAATTCGAGTAACGTTTCTATGGAAACGACACGATTTTCTTTTGGGATACGACAATCTCATCTCTGATCCACTAATCCTTCTTTACTGCATCCCTCACTCCCACTCATTGACGAATTCACACGGAAATTGCGTCGCTATGAAATACTATGTGTTCTAGACATTTCCTTCTAAATCGAGTAACGTTTCTATGGAAACGACAGGATTTTCTTTTGGGATACGACAATCCCATTTCCGATCCACTAATCCTTCTTTACTGCATCCCTCACTACCACTCATTGACGAATTCACACGGAAACTGCGTCGCCATGTAATACTATGTTTTCTAAGACATTTCCTTCTAAATCGAGTAACGTTTCTATGGAAACGACAGGATTTTCTTTTGGGATACGACAATCTCATTTCCGATCCACTAATCCTTCTTTACTGCATCATTCACTCCCACTCATTGACGAATTCACACGGAAATTGCGTCGCTATGAAATACTATGTGTTCTAAGACTTTTCCTTCTAAATCGAGTAACGTTTCTATGGAAACGACAGGATTTTCTTTTGGGATACGACAATCTCATTTCCGATCCACTAATCCTTCTTTACTACATCCCTCATTCCCACTCATAGACGAATTCACACGGAAATTGTGTCGCTATGAAATACTATGTGTTCAAAGACTTTTCCTTCTAAATCGAGTAACGTTTCTATGGAAACGACAGGATTTTCTTTTGGGATACGACAATCACGTTTCCGATCCACCAATCCTTCTTTACTGCATCCCCCACTCCCACTCATTGACGAATTCACACGGAAATTGCGTTGCTATGAAATACTATGTGTTCTAAGACATTTCCCTCTTACTCGAGTAACGTTTCTATGGAAACGACAGGATTTTCTTTTGGAATACGACAATCTCATTTCCGATCCACTAATCCTTCTTTACTGCATCCCTCACTCCCACTCATTGACGAATTCACACGGAAATTGCGTCGCTATGAAATACTATGTGTTCTAAGACGTTTCCTTCTAAATCAAGTAACGTTTCTATGGAAACAACAGGATTTTATTTTGGGATACGACAATCTCATTTCCGATCCACTAATCCTTCTTTACTGCATCCCTCACTCCCACACATTGACGAATTCACACGGAAATTGCGTCGCTATGAAGTACTATGTTTTCTAAGACATTTCCTTCTAAATCGAGTAACGTTTCTATGGAAACGACAGGATTTTCTTTTGGGATACGACAATCTCATTTCCGATCCACTAATCCTTCTTTACTGCATCCCTCACTCCCACTCATTGACGAATTCACACGGAAATTGCGTCGCTATGATATACTATGTGTTCTAAGACATTTCCTTCTAAATCGAGTAACGTTTCTATGGAAACGACAGGATTTTCTTTTGGGACACGACAATCTCATTTCCGATCCACTAACCCTTCTTTACTGCATCCCTCACTCCCACTCATGACGAATTCACACGGAAATTGCGTCGCTATGAAATACTATGTGTTCTAAGACATTTCCTTCTAAATCGAGTAACGTTTCTATGGAAACGACAGGATTTTCTTTTGTGATACGACAATCTCATTTCCGATCCACTAATCCTTTTTTACTGCATCCCTCACTCCCACACATTGACGAATTCACACGGAAATTGCGTCGCTATGAAATACTATGTGTTCTAAGACATTTCCTTCTAAATCGAGTAACGTTCCAATGGAAACGACAGGATTCTCTTTTGGGATACGACAATCACATTTCCGATTCACTAATCCTTCTTTACTGCATCCCTCACTCCCACTCATTGACGAATTCACACGGAAATTGCGTCGCTATGAAATACTATGTGTTCTAGGACATTTCCTTCTAAATCGAGTAACATTTCTATGGAAACGGCAGGATTTTATTTTGGGATACGACAATCACATTTCCGTTCCACTAATCCTTCTTTACTGCATCCCTCACTCCCACTCATTGCCGAATTCACACGGAAATTGCGTCGCTATGAAATACTATGTGTTCTAAGACATTTCCTTCTAAATCGAGTAACGTTTCTATGGAAACGACAGGATTTTCTTTTGGGATACGACAATCTCATTTCCGAACCACTAATCCTTCTTTACTGCATCCCTCATAACCACTCATTGACGAATTCACACGGAAATTGCGTCGCTATGAAATACTATGTTTTCTAAGACACTTCCTTTTAAATCGAGTAACGTTTCTATGGAAACGACAGGATTTTCTTTTGTGATACGACAATCTCATTTCCGATCCACTAATCCTTTTTTACTGCATCCCTCACTCCCACTCATTGACGAGTTCACACGGAAATTGCGTCGCTATGATATACTATGTGTTCTAAGACATTTCCTTCTAAATCGAGTAACGTTTCTATGGAAACGACAGGATTTTCTTTTGGGACACGACAATCTCATTTCCGATCCACTAACCCTTCTTTACTGCATCCCTCACTCCCACTCATGACGAATTCACACGGAAATTGCGTCGCTATGAAACACTATGTGTTCTAAGACATTTACTTCTAAATCGAGTAACGTTTCTATGGAAACGACAGGATTTCCTTTTGGGATACGACAATCTCATTTCCGATCCACTAATCCATCTTTACTGCATCCCTCACTCCCACACATTGACGAATTCACACGGAAATTGCGTCGCTATTAAATACTATGGGTTCTTTAACTACTCCTTCTAATTCGAGTAACGTTTCTATGGAAACGACCCGATTTTCTTTTGGGATACGACAATCTCATCTCTGATCCACTAATCCTTCTTTACTGCATCCCTCACTCCCACTCATTGACGAATTCACACGGAAATTGCGTCGCTATGAAATACTATGTGTTCTAGACATTTAATTCTAAATCGAGTAACGTTTCTATGGAAACGACAGGATTTTCTTTTGGGATACGACAATCCCATTTCCGATCCACTAATCCTTCTTTACTGCATCCCTCATTCCCACTCATAGACGAATTCACACGGAGAATTGCGTCGCTATGAAATACTATGTGTTCTAAGACTTTTCCCTCTAAATCGAGTAACGTTTCTATGGAAACGACAGGATTTTCTTTTGGGATACGACAATCACGTTTCCGATCCAGTAATCCTTCTTTACTGCATCCCCCACTCCCACTCATTGACGAATTCACACGGAAATTGCGTCGCTATGAAATACTATGTGTTCTAAGACATTTCCTTCTAAATCGAGTAACGTTTCAATGGAAACGACAGGGCTCTCTTTTGGGAGACGACAATCACATTTCCGATTCACTAATCCTTCTTTACTGCATCCCTCACTCCCAATCATTGACGAATTCACACGGAAATTTCGTCGCTATGAAATACTATGTGTTCTAAGACATTTCCTTCTAAATCGAGTAACGTTTCTATGGAAACGACATGATTTCCTTTTGGGATACGACAATCACATTTCCGTTCCACTAATCCTTCTTTACTGCATCCCTCACTCCCACTCATTGACGAATTCACACGGAAATTGCGTCGCTATGATATACTGTGTGTTCTAAGACATTTCCTTCTAAATCGAGTAACGTTTCTATGGAAACGACAGGATTTTCTTTTGGGACACGACAATCTCATTTCCGATCCACTAACCCTTCTTTACTGCATCTCTCACTCCCACTCATGACGAATTCACACGGAAATTGCGTCGCTATGAAGTACTATGTGTTCTAAGACATTTCCTTCTAAATCGAGTAACGTTTCTATGGAAACGACAGGATTTTCTTTTGGGATACGACATGCTCATTTCCGATCCACTAATCCTTCTTTACTGCATCCCTCACTCCCACTCATTGACGAATTCGCACGGAAATTGCGTCGCTATGAAATACTATGTGTTCTAAGACATTTACTTCTAAATCGAGTAACGTTTCTATGGAAACGACAGGATTTCCTTTTGGGATACGACAATCTCATTTCCGATCCACTAATCCATCTTTACTGCATCCCTCACTCCCACACATTGACGAATTCACACGGAAATTGCGTCGCTATTAAATACTATGGGTTCTTTAACTACTCCTTCTAATTCGAGTAACGTTTCTATGGAAACGACTCGATTTTTTTTTGGGATACGACAATCTCATCTCTGATCCACTAATCCTTCTTTACTGCATCCCTCACTCCCACTCATTGACGAATTCACACGGAAATTGCGTCGCTATGAAATACTATGTGTTCTAGACATTTCCTTCTAAATCGAGTAACGTTTCTATGGAAACGACAGGATTTTCTTTTGGGATACGACAATCCCATTTCCGATCCACTAATCCTTCTTTACTGCATCCCTCATTCCCACTCATAGACGAATTCACACGGAGAATTGCGTCGCTATGAAATACTATGTGTTCTAAGACTTTTCCCTCTAAATCGAGTAACGTTTCTATGGAAACGACAGGATTTTCTTTTGGGATACGACAATCACGTTTCCGATCCAGTAATCCTTCTTTACTGCATCCCTCACTCCCACTCATTGACGAATTCACACGGAAATTGCGTCGCTATGAAATACTATGTGTTCTAGGACATTTCCTTCTAAATCGAGTAACATTTCTATGGAAACGGCAGGATTTTATTTTAGGATACAACAATCTCATTTCCGATCCACTAATCCTTCTTTACTGGATCCCTCACTCCCACACATTGACCAATTCACACGGAAATTGCGTCGCTATGAAATACTATGCGTTCTAAGACATTTCCTTCTAAATCGAGTAACGTTTCTATGGAAACGACAGGTTTTTCTTTTGGGATACGACAATCACATTTCCGATCCACTAATCCTTCTTTCCTGCATCCCTCACTCCCACTCATTGACGAATTCACACGGAAATTGCGTCGCTATGAAATACTATGTGTTCTAAGACATTTCCTTCTAAATCGAGTAACGTTTCTATGGAAACGACAGGATTTTCTTTTGGGATACGACAATCTCATTACCGATCCACTAATGCTTCTTTACTGCATCCCTCACTACCACTCATTGACGAATTCACACGGAAATTGCGTCGCTATGAAGTACTATGTTTTCTAAGACATTTCCTTCTAAATTGAGTAACGTTTCTATGGGAACGACAGGATTTTCTTTTGGGATACGACAATCTCATTTCCGATCCACTAATCCTTCTTTACTGCATCCCTCACTCCCACTCATTGACGAATTCACACGGAAATTGCGTCGCTATGATATACTATGTGTTCTAAGACATTTCCTTCTAAATCGAGTAACGTTTATATGGAAACGACAGGATTTTCTTTTGGGACACGACAATCTCATTTCCGATCCACTAACCCTTCTTTACTGCATCCCTCACTCCCACTCATGACGAATTCACACGGAAATTGCGTCGCTATGAAATACTATGTGTTCTAAGACATTTCCTTCTAAATCGAGTAACGTTTCTATGGAAACGACAGGATTTTCTTTTGTGATACGACAATCTCATTTCCGATCCACTAATCCTTTTTTACTGCATCCCTCACTCCCACACATTGACGAATTCACACGGAAATTGCGTAGCTATGAAATACTATGTGTTCTAAGACATTTCCTTCTAAATCGAGTAACGTTCCAATGGAAACGACAGGATTCTCTTTTGGGATACGACAATCACATTTCCGATTCACTAATCCTTCTTTACTGCATCCCTCACTCCCACTCATTGACGAATTCACACGGAAATTTCGTCGCTATGAAATACTTTGTGTTCTAAGACATTTCCTTCTAAATCGAGTAACGTTCCTATGGAAACGACAGGATTTTCTTTTGGGATACGACAATCTCATTTCCGATCCACTAATCCTTCTTTACTGCATCCCTCACTCCTACTCATTGCCGAATTCACACGGAAATTGCATCGCTATGAAATACTATGTGTTCTAAGACATTTCCTTCTAAATCGAGAAACGTTTCTATGGAAACGACAGTATTTTCTTTTGGGATACGACAATCCCATTTCCGATCCACTAATCCTTCTGTACTGCATCCCTCTCTACCACTCATTGACGAATTCACACGGAAATTGCGTCGCTATGAAATACTATGTGTTCTAAGACTTTTCCTTCTAAATCGAGTAACGTTTCTATGGAAACGACAGGATTTTCTTTTGGGATACGACAATCTCATTTCCGATCCACTAATCCTTCTTTACTGCATCCCTCACTCCCACTCATTGACGAATTCACACGGAAATTGCGTCGCTATGAAATACTATGTGTTCTAAGACATTTCCTTCTAAATCGAGTAACGCTTCTATGGAAACGATAGGATTTTCGTTTGGGATACGACAATCTCATTTTCGATCCACTAATCCTTCTTTACTGCATCCCTCACTCCCACTCATTGACGAATTCACACGGAAATTGCGTCGCTATGAAATACTATGTGTTCTAAGACATTTCCTTCTAAATCGAGTAACGCTTCTATGGAAACGATAGGATTTTCGTTTGGGATACGACAATCTCATTTCCGATCCACTAATCCTTCTTTACTGCATCCCTCACTCCCACTCATTGACGAATTCACACGGAAATTGCGTCGCTATGAATTACTATGTGTTCTAAGACATTTCCTTCTAAATCGAGTAACGTTTCTATGGAAACGACAGGATTTTCATTTGGGATACGACAATTACAATTCCGATCCACTAATCCTTCTTTACTGCATCCCTCACTCCCACTCATTGACGAATTCACACGGAAATTGCGTCGCTATGAAATACTATGTGTTCTAAGACATTTCCATCTAAATCGAGTAACGTTTCTATGGAAACGACAGGATTTTCTTTTGGGATACGACAATCTCATTTCCGATCCACTAATCCTTCTTTACTGCATCGCTCACTCCCACTCATTGACGAATTCACACGGAAATTGCGTCGCTATGAAATACTATGTGTCCTAAGACATTTCCTTCTAAATCGAGTAACGATTCTATGGAAACGACAGGATTTTCTTTTGGGATACGACATGCTCATTTCCGATCCACTAATCCTTCTTTACTGCATCCCTCACTCCCACTCATTGACGAATTCACACGGAAATTGCGTCGCTATGAAATACTATGTGTTCTAAGACATTTTCTTCTAAATCGAGTAACGTTTCTATGCAAACGATAGGACTTTCTTTTGGGATACGACAATCTCATTTCCGATCCACTAATCCTTCTTTACTGCATCCCTCACTCCCACTCTTTGACAAATTCACACGGAAATTGCGTAGCTATGAAATACTATGTGTTCTAAGACATTTCCTTCTAAATCGAGTAACGTTTCTATGGAGACGACAGGATTCTCTTTTGGTATACGACAATCACATTTCCGATCAACTAATCCTTCTTTACTGCATCCCTCACTCCCACTCATTGACGAATTCACACGGAAATTGCGTCGCTATGAAATAGTATGTGTTCTAAGACATTTCCTTTTAAATCGAGTAACGTTTCTATGGAAACGACAGGATTTTCTTTTGGGATACGACAATCACATTTCCGTTACACTAATCCTTCTTTACTGCATCCCTCACTCCCACTCATTGACGAATTCACACGGAAATTGCGTCGCTATGAAATACTCTGTGTTCTAAGACATTTCCTTCTAAATCGAGTAACGTTTCTATGGAAACGACAGGATTTTCTTTTGGGATACGACAATCACATTTCCGTTCCACTAATCCTTCTTTACTGCATCCCTCACTCCCACTCATTGACGAATTCACACGGAAATTGCGTCGGTATGAAATACTATGTGTTCTAAGACATTTCCTTCTAAATCGAGTAACGTTTCTATGGAAACGACAGGATTTTCTTTTGGGATACGACAATCACATTTCCGTTCCACTAATCCTTCTTTACTGCATCCCTCACTCCCACTCATTGACGAATTCACACGAAAGTTGCGTCGCTATGAAATACTATGTGTTCTAAGACATTTCCTCCTAAATCGAGTAACGTTTCTATGGAAACGACAGGATTTTCTTTTGGGATACGACAACCACATTTCCGTTCCACTAATCCTTCTTTACTGCATCCCTCACTCCCACTCATGACGTATTCACACGGAAATTGCGTCGCTATTAAATACTATGTGTTCCAAGACATTTCCTTCTAAATCGAGCAACGTTTCTATGGAAACGAACGGATTTTCTTTGGGATACGACATGCTCATTTCCGATCCACTAATCCATCTTTACTGCATCCCTCACTCCCACTCATTGCCGAATTCACACGGAAATTGCGTCGCTATGATATACTATGTGTTCTAAGACACATCCTTCTAAATCGAGTAACGTTTCTATGGAAACGACAGGATTTTCTTTTGGGATACGACAATCACATTTCCGTTCCACTAATCCTTCTTTACTGCATCCCTCACTCCCACTCATTGACGAATTCACACGGAAATTGCGTCGCTATGAAATACTATGTGTTCTAAGACATTTCCTTCTAAATCGAGTAACGTTTCTATGGAAACGACAGGATTTTCTTTTGGGATACGACAATCTCATTTCCGATCCACTAATCCTTCTTTACTGCATCCCTCATAACCACTCATTGACGAATTCACACGGAAATTGCGTCGCTATGAAATACTATGTTTTCTAAGACATTTCCTTTTAAGTCGAGTAACGTTTCTATGGAAACGACAGGATTTTCTTTTGGGATACGACAATCTCATTTCCGATCCACTAATCCTTCTTTACTGCATCCCTCACTCCCACTCATTGGCGAATTCACACGGAAATTGCGTCGCTATGATATACTATGTGTTCTAAGACATTTCCTTCTAAATAGAGTAACGTTTCTATGGAAACGACAGGATTTTCTTTTGGGACACGACAATCTCATTTCCGATCCACTAACCCTTCCTTACTGCATCCCTCACTCCCACTCATGACGAATTCACACGGAAATTGCGTCGCTATGAAGTACTATGTGTTCTAAGACATTTCCTTCTAAATTGAGTAACGTTTCTATGGAAACGACAGGATTTTCTTTTGGGATACGACTTGCTCATTTCCGATCCACTAATCCTTCTTTACTGCATCCCTCACTCCCACTCATTGACGAATTCGCACGGAAATTGCGTCGCTATGCAATACTATGTGTTCTAAGACATTTGCTTCTAAATCGAGTAACGTTTCTATGGAAACGACAGCATTTCCTTTTGGGATACGACAATCTCATTTCCGATCCACTAATCCATCTTTACTGCATCCCTCACTCCCACACATTGACGAATTCACACGGAAATTGCGTCGCTATTAAATACTATGGGTTCTTTAACTTCTCCTTCTAATTCGAGTAACGTTTCTATGGAAACGAAACGATTTTCTTTTGGGATACGACAATCTCATCTCTGATCCACTAATCCTTCTTTACTGCATCCCTCACTCCCACTCATTGACGAATTCACACGGAAATTGCGTCGCTATGAAATACTATGTGTTTTAGACATTTCCTTCTAAATCGAGTAACGTTTCTATGGAAACGACAGGATTTTCTTTTGGGATACGACAATCCCATTTCCGATCCACTAATCCTTCTTTACTGCATCCCCCATTCCCACTCATAGACGAATTCACACGGAGAATTGCGTCGCTATGAAATACTATGTGTTCTAAGACTTTTCCTTCTAAATCGAGTAACGTTTCTATGGAAACGACAGGATTTTCTTTTGGGATACGACAATCACGTTTCCGATCCAGTAATCCTTCTTTACTGCATCCCCCACTCCTACTCATTGACGAATTCACACGGAAATTGCGTCGCTATGAAATACTATGTGTTCGAAGACATTTCCCTCTTAATCGAGTAACGTTTCTATGGAAACGACAGGATTTTCTTTTGGAATACGACAATCTCATTTCCGATCCACTAATCCTTCTTTACTGCATCCCTCACTCCCACTCATTGACGAATTCACACGGAAATTGCGTCGCTATGAAATACTATGTGTTCTAAGACATTTCCTTCTAAATCGAGTAACATTTCTATGGAAACGGCAGGATTTTATTTTAGGATACAACAATCTCATTTCCGATCCACTAATCCTTCTTTACTGGATCCCTCACTCCCACACATTGACGAATTCACACGGAAATTGCGTCGCTATGAAATACTATGCGTTCTAAGACATTTCCATCTAAATCGAGTAACGTTTCTATGGAAACGACAGGTTTTTCTTTTGGGATACGACAATCACATTTCCGATCCACTAATCCTTCTTTCCTGCATCCCTCACTCCCATTCATTGACGAATTCACACGGAAATTGCGTCGCTATGAAATACTATGTGTTCTAAGACATTTCCTTCTAAATCGAGTAACGTTTCTATGGAAACGACAGGATTTTCTTTTGGGATACGACAATCTCATTTCCGATCCACTAATGCTTGTTTACTGCATCCCTCACTACCACTCATTGACGAATTCACACGGAAATTGCGTCGCTATGAAGTACTATGTTTTCTAAGACATTTCCTTCTAAATCGAGTAACGTTTCTATGGAAACGACAGGATTTTCTTTTGGGATACGACAATCTCATTTCCGATCCACTAATCCTTCTTTACTGCATCCCTCACTCCCACTCATTGACGAATTCACACGGAAATTGCGTCGCTATGATATACTATGTGTTCTAAGACATTTCCTTCTAAATCGAGTGACGTTTCTATGGAAACGACAGGATTTTCTTTTGGGACACGACAAACTCATTTCCGATCCACTAACCCTTCTTTACTGCATCCCTCACTCCCACTCATGACGAATTCACACGGAAATTGCGTCGCTATGAAATACTATGTGTTCTAAGACATTTCCTTCTAAATCGAGTAACGTTTCAATGGAAACGACAGGATTTTCTTTTGGGATACGACATGCTCATTTCCGATCCACTAATCCTTCCTTACTGCATCCCTCACTCCCACTCATTGACGAATTCACACGGAAATTGCGTCGCTATGAAATACTATGTGTTCTAAGACATTTACTTCTAAATCGAGTAACGTTTCTATGGAAACGACAGGATTTTCTTTTGGTATACGACAATCTCATTTCCGATCCACTAATCCTTTTTTACTGCATCCCTCACTCCCACACATTGACGAATTCTCACGGAAATTGCGTCGCTATGAAATACTATGTGTTCTAAGACATTTCCTTCTAAATCGAGAAACGTTCCAATGGAAACGACAGGATTCTCTTTTGGGATACGACAATCACATTTCCGATTCACTAATCCTTCTTTACTGCATCCCTCACTCCCACTCATTGACGAATTCACACGGAAATTTCGTCGCTATGAAATACTATGTGTTCTAAAACATTTCCTTCTAAATCGAGTAACGTTCCTATGGAAACGACAGGATTTTCTTTTGGGATACGACAATCACATTTCCGTTCCACTAATCCTTCTTTACTGCATCCCTCACTCCCACTCATTGACGAATTCACACGGAAATTGCGTCGCTATGAAATACTATGTGTTCTAAAACATTTCCTTCTAAATCGAGTAACGTTTCTATGGAAACGACAGGATTTTCTTTTGGGATACGATAATCTCATTTCCGATCCACTAATCCTGCTTTACTGCATCCCTCACTACCACTCATTGACGAATTCACACGGAAATTGCGTCGCTATGAAATACTATGTTTTCTAAGACATTTCCTTCTAAATCGAGTAACGTTTCTATGGAAACGACAGGATTTTCTTTTGGGATGCGACAATCTCATTTCCGATCCACTAATCCTTCTTTACTGCATCCCTAACTCCCACTCATTGACGAATTCACACGGAAATTGCGTCGCTATGATATACTATGTGTTCTAAAACATTTCCTTCTAAATCGAGTAACGTTTCTATGGAAACGACAGGATTTTCTTTTGGGATACGATAATCTCATTTCCGATCCACTAATCCTTCTTTACTGCATCCCTCACTCCCACTCATGACGAATTCACACGGAAATTGCGTCGCTATGAAGTACTATGTGTTCTAAGACATTTCCTTCTAAATCGAGTAACGTTTCTATGGAAACGACAGGATTTTCTTTTGGGATGCGACAATCTCATTTCCGATCCACTAATCCTTCTTTACTGCATCCCTCACTCCCACACATTGACTAATTCACACGGAAATTGCGTCGCTATTAAATACTATGGGTTCTTTAACTTCTCCTTCTAATTCGAGTAACGTTTCTATGGGAACGACAGGATTTTCTTTTGGGATACGACAATCACATTTCCGATCCACTAATCCTTCTTTACTGCATCCCTCACTCCCACTCATTGACGAATTCATACGGAAATTGCGTCGCTATGAAATACTTTCTGTTCTAAGACTTTTCCTTCTAAATCGAGTAACGTTTCTTTGGAAACGACAGGATTTTCTTTTGGGATACGACAATCTCATTTCCGATCCACTAATCCTTCTTTACTGCATCCCTCACTCCCACTCATTGACGAATTCACACGGAAATTGCGTCGCTATGAAATACTATGTGTTCTAAGACATTTCCTTCTAAATCGAGTAACGTTTCTATGGAAACGACAGGATTTTCTTTTGGGATACGACAATCTCATTTCCGATCCACTAATCCTTCTGTACTGCATCCCTCACACTCCACTCATTGACGAATTCACACGGAAATTGCGTCGCTATGAAATACTATGTGTTCTAAGACTTTTCCTTCTAAATCGAGTAACGTTTCTATGGAAACGACAGGATTTTCTTTTGGGATACGACAATCTCATTTCCGATCCACTAATCCTTCTTTACTGCATCCCTCACTCCCACTCATTGACGAATTCACACGGAAATTGCGTCGCTATGAAACACTATGTGTTCTAAGACATTTCCTTCTAATTCGAGTAAAGTTTCTATGGAAACGATAGGATTTTCTTTTGGGATACGACAATCTCATTTCCGATCCACTAATCCTTCTTTACTGCATCCCTCACTCCCACTCATTGACGAATTCACACGGAAATTGCGTCGTTATGAAATACTATGTGTTCTAAGACATTTCCTTCTAAATCGAGTAACGCTTCTATGGAAACGATAGGATTTTCGTTTGGGATACGACAATCTCATTTCCGATCCACTAATCCTTCTTTACTGCATCCCTCACTCCCACTCATTGACGAATTCACACGGAAATTGCGTCGCTATGAATTACTATGTGTTCTAAGACATTTCCTTCTAAATCGAGTAACGTTTCTATGGAAACGACAGGATTTTCATTTGGGATACGACAATTACAATTCCGATCCACTAATCCTTCTTTACTGCATCCCTCACTCCCACTCATTGACGAATTCACACGGAAATTGCGTCGCTATGAAATACTATGTGTTCTAAGACATATCCATCTAAATCGAGTAACGTTTCTATGGAAACGACAGGATTGTCTTTTGGGATACGACAATCTCATTTCCGATCCACTAATCCTTCTTTACTGCATCGCTCACTGCCACTCATTGACGAATTCACACGGAAATTGCGTCGATATGATATACTATGTGTCCTAAGACATTTCCTTCTAAATCGAGTAACGATTCTATGGAAACGACAGGATTTTCTTTTGGGATACGACATGCTCATTTCCGAACCACTAATCCTTCTTTACTGCATCCCTCACTCCCACTCATTGACGAATTCACACGGAAATTGCGTCGCTAAGAAATACTATGTGTTCTAAGACATTTCCTTCTAAATCGAGTAACGTTTCTATGCAAACGATAGGATTTTCTTTTGGGATACGACAATCTCATTTCCGATCCACTAATCCTTCTTTACTGCATCCCTCACTCCCTCTCATTGACGAATTCACACGGAAATTGCGTCGCTATGAAATACTATGTGTTCTAAGACATTTCCTTCTAAATCGAGTAACGTTTCTATGGAGACGACAGGATTCTCTTTTGGGATACGACAATCACATTTCCGATCAACTAATCCTTCTTTACTGCATCCCTCACTCCCACTCATTGACGAATTCACACGGAAATAGCGTCGCTATGAAATAGTATGTGTTCTAAGACATTTCCTTCTAAATCGAGTAACGTTTCTATGGAAACGACAGGATTTTCTTTTGGGATACGACAATCTCATTTCCGTTCCACTAATCCTTCTTTACTGCATCCCTCACTCCCACTCATTGACGAATTGACACGGAAATTGCGTCGCTATGAAATACTATGTGTTCTAAGACATTTCCTTCTAAATCGAGTAACGTTTCTATGGAAACGACAGGATTTTCTTTTGGGATACGACAATCACATTTCCGTTCCACTAATCCTTCTTTACTGCATCCCTCACTCCCACTCATTGACAAATTCACACGGAAATTGCGTCGGTATGAAATACTATGTGTTCTAAGACATTTCCTTCTAAATCGAGTAACGTTTCTATGGAAACGACAGGATTTTCTTTTGGGATACGACAATCACATTTCCGTTCCACTAATCCTTCTTTACTGCATCCCTCACTCCCACTCATTGACGAATTCACACGGAAGTTGCGTCGCTATGAAATACTATGTGTTCTAAGACATTTCCTTCTAAATCGAGTAACGTTTCTATGGAAACGACAGGATTTTCTTTTGGGATACGACAATCACATTTCCGATCCACTAATCCTTCTTTACTGCATCCCTCACTTCCACTCATGACGTATTCACACGGAAATTGCGTCGCTATGAAATACTATGTGTTCTAATACATTTCCTTCTAAATCGAGCAACGTTTCTATGGGAACGAACGGGTTTTCTTTGGGAAACGACATGCTCATTTCCGATCCACTAATCCTTCTTTACTGCATCCCTCACTCCCACTCATTGCCGAATTCACACGGAAATTGCGTCGCTATGAAATACTATGTGTTCTAAGACACTTCCTTCTAAATCGAGTAACGTTTCTATGGAAACGACAGGATTTTCTTTTGGGATACGACAATCACATTTCCGATCCACTAATCCTTCATTACTGCATCCCTCACTCCCACTCATTGACGAATTCACACGGAAATTGGGTCGCTATGAAATACTATGTGTTCTAAGACATTTCCTTCTAAATCGAGTAACGTTTCTATGGAAACGACAGGATTTTCTTTTGGGTTACGACAATCACATTTCCGTTCCACTAATCCTTCTTTACTGCATCCCTCACTCCCACTCATTGACGAATTCACACGGAAATTGCGTCGCTATGAAATACTATGTGTTCTAAGACATTTCCTTCTCAATCGAGTAACGTTTCTATGGAAACGAAAGGATTTAAGGATTTTCTTTTGGGATACGACAATCTCATTTCCGATCCACTAATCCTTCTTTACTGCATCCCTGACTCCCACTCATTGACGAATTCACACGGAAATTGCGTCGCTATGAAATACTATGTTTTCTAAGACATTTCCTTCTAAATCGAGTAACGTTTCTATGGAAATGACAGGATTTTTTTTTTGGGATACGACAATCTCATTTCCGATCCACTAATCCTTCTTTACTGCATCCCTCACTCCCACTCATTGACGAATTCACACGGACATTGCGTCGCTATGAAATACTATGTGTTCTAAGACATTTCCTTCTAAATCGAGTAACGTTTCTATGGAAACGACAGGATTTTCTATTGGGATACGACAATCTCATTTCCGATTAACTAATCCTTCTGTACTGCATCCCTCACTCCCACTCATTGACGAATTCACACCGAAATTGCGTCGCTATGAAATACTATGTGTTCTAAGACATTTCCTCCTAATTGGAGTAACGTTTCTACGGAAACGACAGGATTTTCTTTTCGGATACGACAATCTCATTTCCGATCCACTAATCCTCCTTTACTGCATCCCTCACTCCCACTCATTGACGAATTCACACGGATATTGCGTCGCTATGAAATACTATGTGTTCTAAGACATTTCCTTCTAAATCGAGTAACGTTTCTATGGAAACGACAGGATTTTCTTTTGGGATACGACAATCTCATTTCCGATCCACTAATCCTTCTTTACTGCATCCCTCACTCCCACTCATTGACTAATTCACACGTAAATTGCGTCGCTATGAAATACTATGTGTTCTAAGACATTTCCTTCTAAATCGAGTAACGTTTCTATGCAAACGACAGGATTTTCTTTTGGGATACGACAATCTCATTTCCGATCCACTAATCCTTCTTTACTGCATCCATCACTCCCACTCATTGGTGAATTCACACGGAAATTGCGTCGCTATGAAATACTATGTGTTCTAAGACATTTCCTTCTAAATCGAGTAACGTTTCTATGGAAACGACAGGATTTTCTTTTGGGATACGATAATCTTATTTCCGATCCACTAATCCTTCTTTACTGCGTCCCTCACTCCCACTCACTGACGAATTCACACGGAAATAGCGTCGCTATGATATACTATGTATTCCAAGACATTTCCTTCTAAATCGAGTAACGTTTCTATGGAAACATCAAGATTTTCTTTTGGGATACGACAATCACATTTCCGATCCACTAATCCTTCTTTACTGCATCCCTCACTCCCACTCATTGACGAATTCACACGGAAATTGCGTCGCTATGAAATACTATGTGTTCTAAGACATTTCCTTCTAAATCGAGTTACGTTTCTATGGAAACGACAGGATTTTCTTTTGGGATACGACAATCTCATTTCCGATCCTCTAATCCTTCTTTACTGCATCCCTCACTCCCACTCATTGACGAATTAACACGGAAATTGCGTCGCTATGAAATACTATGTGTTCTAAGACATTTCTTTCTAAATCGAGTAACGTTTCTATGGAAACGACAGGATTTTCTTTTGGGATACGACAATCTCGTTTCCGATCCACTAATCCTTCTTTACTGCATCCCTCACTCCCACTCATTGACGAATTCACACAGAAATTGCGTCACTATGAAATACTATGTGTTCTAAGACATTTCCTTCTAAATCGAGTAACGTTTCTATGGAAACGACAGTATTTTCTTTTGGGATACGACAATCTCATTTCCGATCCACTAATCATCCTTTACTGCATCCCTCACTCCCACTCATTGACGAATTCACACGCAAATTGCGTCGCTATGAAATACTATGTGTTCTAAGACTTTTCCCTCTAAATCGAGTAACGTTTCTATGGAAACGACAGGATTTTCTTTTGGGATACGACAATCACGTTTCCGATCCAGTAATCCTTCTTTACTGCATCCCCCACTCCCACTCATTGACGAATTCACACGGAAATTGCGTCGCTATGAAATACTATGTGTTCTAAGACATTTCCTTCTAAATCGAGTAACGTTTCAATGGAAACGACAGGGCTCTCTTTTGGGAGACGACAATCACATTTCCGATTCACTAATCCTTCTTTACTGCATCCCTCACTCCCAATCATTGACGAATTCACACGGAAATTTCGTCGCTATGAAATACTATGTGTTCTAAGACATTTCCTTCTAAATCGAGTAACGTTTCTATGGAAACGACATGATTTCCTTTTGGGATACGACAATCACATTTCCGTTCCACTAATCCTTCTTTACTGCATCCCTCACTCCCACTCATTGACGAATTCACACGGAAATTGCGTCGCTATGATATACTGTGTGTTCTAAGACATTTCCTTCTAAATCGAGTAACGTTTCTATGGAAACGACAGGATTTTCTTTTGGGACACGACAATCTCATTTCCGATCCACTAACCCTTCTTTACTGCATCTCTCACTCCCACTCATGACGAATTCACACGGAAATTGCGTCGCTATGAAGTACTATGTGTTCTAAGACATTTCCTTCTAAATCGAGTAACGTTTCTATGGAAACGACAGGATTTTCTTTTGGGATACGACATGCTCATTTCCGATCCACTAATCCTTCTTTACTGCATCCCTCACTCCCACTCATTGACGAATTCGCACGGAAATTGCGTCGCTATGAAATACTATGTGTTCTAAGACATTTACTTCTAAATCGAGTAACGTTTCTATGGAAACGACAGGATTTCCTTTTGGGATACGACAATCTCATTTCCGATCCACTAATCCATCTTTACTGCATCCCTCACTCCCACACATTGACGAATTCACACGGAAATTGCGTCGCTATTAAATACTATGGGTTCTTTAACTACTCCTTCTAATTCGAGTAACGTTTCTATGGAAACGACTCGATTTTTTTTTGGGATACGACAATCTCATCTCTGATCCACTAATCCTTCTTTACTGCATCCCTCACTCCCACTCATTGACGAATTCACACGGAAATTGCGTCGCTATGAAATACTATGTGTTCTAGACATTTCCTTCTAAATCGAGTAACGTTTCTATGGAAACGACAGGATTTTCTTTTGGGATACGACAATCCCATTTCCGATCCACTAATCCTTCTTCACTGCATCCCTCATTCCCACTCATAGACGAATTCACACGGAGAATTGCGTCGCTATGAAATACTATGTGTTCTAAGACTTTTCCCTCTAAATCGAGTAACGTTTCTATGGAAACGACAGGATTTTCTTTTGGGATACGACAATCACGTTTCCGATCCAGTAATCCTTCTTTACTGCATCCCTCACTCCCACTCATTGACGAATTCACACGGAAATTGCGTCGCTATGAAATACTATGTGTTCTAGGACATTTCCTTCTAAATCGAGTAACATTTCTATGGAAACGGCAGGATTTTATTTTAGGATACAACAATCTCATTTCCGATCCACTAATCCTTCTTTACTGGATCCCTCACTCCCACACATTGACCAATTCACACGGAAATTGCGTCGCTATGAAATACTATGCGTTCTAAGACATTTCCTTCTAAATCGAGTAACGTTTCTATGGAAACGACAGGATTTTCTTTTGGGATACGACAATCTCATTACCGATCCACTAATGCTTCTTTACTGCATCCCTCACTACCACTCATTGACGAATTCACACGGAAATTGCGTCGCTATGAAGTACTATGTTTTCTAAGACATTTCCTTCTAAATTGAGTAACGTTTCTATGGAAACGACAGGATTTTCTTTTGGGATACGACAATCTCATTTCCGATCCACTAATCCTTCTTTACTGCATCCCTCACTCCCACTCATTGACGAATTCACACGGAAATTGCGTCGCTATGATATACTATGTGTTCTAAGACATTTCCTTCTAAATCGAGTAACGTTTATATGGAAACGACAGGATTTTCTTTTGGGACACGACAATCTCATTTCCGATCCACTAACCCTTCTTTACTGCATCCCTCACTCCCACTCATGACGAATTCACACGGAAATTGCGTCGCTATGAAATACTATGTGTTCTAAGACATTTCCTTCTAAATCGAGTAACGTTTCTATGGAAACGACAGGATTTTCTTTTGTGATACGACAATCTCATTTCCGATCCACTAATCCTTTTTTACTGCATCCCTCACTCCCACACATTGACGAATTCACACGGAAATTGCGTCGCTATGAAATACTATGTGTTCTAAGACATTTCCTTCTAAATCGAGTAACGTTCCAATGGAAACGACAGGATTCTCTTTTGGGATACGACAATCACATTTCCGATTCACTAATCCTTCTTTACTGCATCCCTCACTCCCACTCATTGACGAATTCACACGGAAATTTCGTCGCTATGAAATACTTTGTGTTCTAAGACATTTCCTTCTAAATCGAGTAACGTTCCTATGGAAACGACAGGATTTTCTTTTGGGATACGACAATCTCATTTCCGATCCACTAATCCTTCTTTACTGCATCCCTCACTCCTACTCATTGCCGAATTCACACGGAAATTGCATCGCTATGAAATACTATGTGTTCTAAGACATTTCCTTCTAAATCGAGAAACGTTTCTATGGAAACGACAGTATTTTCTTTTGGGATACGACAATCCCATTTCCGATCCACTAATCCTTCTGTACTGCATCCCTCTCTACCACTCATTGACGAATTCACACGGAAATTGCGTCGCTATGAAATACTATGTGTTCTAAGACTTTTCCTTCTAAATCGAGTAACGTTTCTATGGAAACGACAGGATTTTCTTTTGGGATACGACAATCTCATTTCCGATCCACTAATCCTTCTTTACTGCATCCCTCACTCCCACTCATTGACGAATTCACACGGAAATTGCGTCGCTATGAAATACTATGTGTTCTAAGACATTTCCTTCTAAATCGAGTAACGCTTCTATGGAAACGATAGGATTTTCGTTTGGGATACGACAATCTCATTTTCGATCCACTAATCCTTCTTTACTGCATCCCTCACTCCCACTCATTGACGAATTCACACGGAAATTGCGTCGCTATGAAATACTATGTGTTCTAAGACATTTCCTTCTAAATCGAGTAACGCTTCTATGGAAACGATAGGATTTTCGTTTGGGATACGACAATCTCATTTCCGATCCACTAATCCTTCTTTACTGCATCCCTCACTCCCACTCATTGACGAATTCACACGGAAATTGCGTCGCTATGAATTACTATGTGTTCTAAGACATTTCCTTCTAAATCGAGTAACGTTTCTATGGAAACGACAGGATTTTCATTTGGGATACGACAATTACAATTCCGATCCACTAATCCTTCTTTACTGCATCCCTCACTCCCACTCATTGACGAATTCACACGGAAATTGCGTCGCTATGAAATACTATGTGTTCTAAGACATTTCCATCTAAATCGAGTAACGTTTCTATGGAAACGACAGGATTTTCTTTTGGGATACGACAATCTCATTTCCGATCCACTAATCCTTCTTTACTGCATCGCTCACTCCCACTCATTGACGAATTCACACGGAAATTGCGTCGCTATGAAATACTATGTGTCCTAAGACATTTCCTTCTAAATCGAGTAACGATTCTATGGAAACGACAGGATTTTCTTTTGGGATACGACATGCTCATTTCCGATCCACTAATCCTTCTTTACTGCATCCCTCACTCCCACTCATTGACGAATTCACACGGAAATTGCGTCGCTATGAAATACTATGTGTTCTAAGACATTTTCTTCTAAATCGAGTAACGTTTCTATGCAAACGATAGGACTTTCTTTTGGGATACGACAATCTCATTTCCGATCCACTAATCCTTCTTTACTGCATCCCTCACTCCCACTCTTTGACAAATTCACACGGAAATTGCGTAGCTATGAAATACTATGTGTTCTAAGACATTTCCTTCTAAATCGAGTAACGTTTCTATGGAGACGACAGGATTCTCTTTTGGTATACGACAATCACATTTCCGATCAACTAATCCTTCTTTACTGCATCCCTCACTCCCACTCATTGACGAATTCACACGGAAATTGCGTCGCTATGAAATAGTATGTGTTCTAAGACATTTCCTTCTAAATCGAGTAACGTTTCTATGGAAACGACAGGATTTTCTTTTGGGATACGACAATCACATTTCCGTTACACTAATCCTTCTTTACTGCATCCCTCACTCCCACTCATTGACGAATTCACACGGAAATTGCGTCGCTATGAAATACTCTGTGTTCTAAGACATTTCCTTCTAAATCGAGTAACGTTTCTATGGAAACGACAGGATTTTCTTTTGGGATACGACAATCACATTTCCGTTCCACTAATCCTTCTTTACTGCATCCCTCACTCCCACTCATTGACGAATTCACACGGAAATTGCGTCGGTATGAAATACTATGTGTTCTAAGACATTTCCTTCTAAATCGAGTAACGTTTCTATGGAAACGACAGGATTTTCTTTTGGGATACGACAATCACATTTCCGTTCCACTAATCCTTCTTTACTGCATCCCTCACTCCCACTCATTGACGAATTCACACGAAAGTTGCGTCGCTATGAAATACTATGTGTTCTAAGACATTTCCTCCTAAATCGAGTAACGTTTCTATGGAAACGACAGGATTTTCTTTTGGGATACGACAACCACATTTCCGTTCCACTAATCCTTCTTTACTGCATCCCTCACTCCCACTCATGACGTATTCACACGGAAATTGCGTCGCTATTAAATACTATGTGTTCCAAGACATTTCCTTCTAAATCGAGCAACGTTTCTATGGAAACGAACGGATTTTCTTTGGGATACGACATGCTCATTTCCGATCCACTAATCCATCTTTACTGCATCCCTCACTCCCACTCATTGCCGAATTCACACGGAAATTGCGTCGCTATGATATACTATGTGTTCTAAGACACATCCTTCTAAATCGAGTAACGTTTCTATGGAAACGACAGGATTTTCTTTTGGGATACGACAATCACATTTCCGTTCCACTAATCCTTCTTTACTGCATCCCTCACTCCCACTCATTGACGAATTCACACGGAAATTGCGTCGCTATGAAATACTATGTGTTCTAAGACATTTCCTTCTAAATCGAGTAACGTTTCTATGGAAACGACAGGATTTTCTTTTGGGATACGACAATCTCATTTCCGATCCACTAATCCTTCTTTACTGCATCCCTCATAACCACTCATTGACGAATTCACACGGAAATTGCGTCGCTATGAAATACTATGTTTTCTAAGACATTTCCTTTTAAATCGAGTAACGTTTCTATGGAAACGACAGGATTTTCTTTTGGGATACGACAATCTCATTTCCGATCCACTAATCCTTCTTTACTGCATCCCTCACTCCCACTCATTGGCGAATTCACACGGAAATTGCGTCGCTATGATATACTATGTGTTCTAAGACATTTCCTTCTAAATAGAGTAACGTTTCTATGGAAACGACAGGATTTTCTTTTGGGACACGACAATCTCATTTCCGATCCACTAACCCTTCCTTACTGCATCCCTCACTCCCACTCATGACGAATTCACACGGAAATTGCGTCGCTATGAAGTACTATGTGTTCTAAGACATTTCCTTCTAAATTGAGTAACGTTTCTATGGAAACGACAGGATTTTCTTTTGGGATACGACTTGCTCATTTCCGATCCACTAATCCTTCTTTACTGCATCCCTCACTCCCACTCATTGACGAATTCGCACGGAAATTGCGTCGCTATGCAATACTATGTGTTCTAAGACATTTGCTTCTAAATCGAGTAACGTTTCTATGGAAACGACAGCATTTCCTTTTGGGATACGACAATCTCATTTCCGATCCACTAATCCATCTTTACTGCATCCCTCACTCCCACACATTGACGAATTCACACGGAAATTGCGTCGCTATTAAATACTATGGGTTCTTTAACTTCTCCTTCTAATTCGAGTAACGTTTCTATGGAAACGAAACGATTTTCTTTTGGGATACGACAATCTCATCTCTGATCCACTAATCCTTCTTTACTGCATCCCTCACTCCCACTCATTGACGAATTCACACGGAAATTGCGTCGCTATGAAATACTATGTGTTTTAGACATTTCCTTCTAAATCGAGTAACGTTTCTATGGAAACGACAGGATTTTCTTTTGGGATACGACAATCCCATTTCCGATCCACTAATCCTTCTTTACTGCATCCCCCATTCCCACTCATAGACGAATTCACACGGAGAATTGCGTCGCTATGAAATACTATGTGTTCTAAGACTTTTCCTTCTAAATCGAGTAACGTTTCTATGGAAACGACAGGATTTTCTTTTGGGATACGACAATCACGTTTCCGATCCAGTAATCCTTCTTTACTGCATCCCCCACTCCTACTCATTGACGAATTCACACGGAAATTGCGTCGCTATGAAATACTATGTGTTCGAAGACATTTCCCTCTTAATCGAGTAACGTTTCTATGGAAACGACAGGATTTTCTTTTGGAATACGACAATCTCATTTCCGATCCACTAATCCTTCTTTACTGCATCCCTCACTCCCACTCATTGACGAATTCACACGGAAATTGCGTCGCTATGAAATACTATGTGTTCTAAGACATTTCCTTCTAAATCGAGTAACATTTCTATGGAAACGGCAGGATTTTATTTTAGGATACAACAATCTCATTTCCGATCCACTAATCCTTCTTTACTGGATCCCTCACTCCCACACATTGACGAATTCACACGGAAATTGCGTCGCTATGAAATACTATGCGTTCTAAGACATTTCCATCTAAATCGAGTAACGTTTCTATGGAAACGACAGGTTTTTCTTTTGGGATACGACAATCACATTTCCGATCCACTAATCCTTCTTTCCTGCATCCCTCACTCCCATTCATTGACGAATTCACACGGAAATTGCGTCGCTATGAAATACTATGTGTTCTAAGACATTTCCTTCTAAATCGAGTAACGTTTCTATGGAAACGACAGGATTTTCTTTTGGGATACGACAATCTCATTTCCGATCCACTAATGCTTGTTTACTGCATCCCTCACTACCACTCATTGACGAATTCACACGGAAATTGCGTCGCTATGAAGTACTATGTTTTCTAAGACATTTCCTTCTAAATCGAGTAACGTTTCTATGGAAACGACAGGATTTTCTTTTGGGATACGACAATCTCATTTCCGATCCACTAATCCTTCTTTACTGCATCCCTCACTCCCACTCATTGACGAATTCACACGGAAATTGCGTCGCTATGATATACTATGTGTTCTAAGACATTTCCTTCTAAATCGAGTGACGTTTCTATGGAAACGACAGGATTTTCTTTTGTTACACGACAAACTCATTTCCGATCCACTAACCCTTCTTTACTGCATCCCTCACTCCCACTCATGACGAATTCACACGGAAATTGCGTCGCTATGAAATACTATGTGTTCTAAGACATTTCCTTCTAAATCGAGTAACGTTTCAATGGAAACGACAGGATTTTCTTTTGGGATACGACATGCTCATTTCCGATCCACTAATCCTTCCTTACTGCATCCCTCACTTCCACTCATTGACGAATTCCCACGGAAATTGCGTCGCTATGAAATACTATGTGTTCTAAGACATTTACTTCTAAATCGAGTAACGTTTCTATGGAAACGACAGGATTTTCTTTTGGTATACGACAATCTCATTTCCGATCCACTAATCCTTTTTTACTGCATCCCTCACTCCCACACATTGACGAATTCTCACGGAAATTGCGTCGCTATGAAATACTATGTGTTCTAAGACATTTCCTTCTAAATCGAGAAACGTTCCAATGGAAACGACAGGATTCTCTTTTGGGATACGACAATCACATTTCCGATTCACTAATCCTTCTTTACTGCATCCCTCACTCCCACTCATTGACGAATTCACACGGAAATTTCGTCGCTATGAAATACTATGTGTTCTAAAACATTTCCTTCTAAATCGAGTAACGTTCCTATGCAAACGACAGGATTTTCTTTTGGGATACGACAATCACATTTCCGTTCCACTAATCCTTCTTTACTGCATCCCTCACTCCCACTCATTGACGAATTCACACGGAAATTGCGTCGCTATGAAATACTATGTGTTCTAAAACATTTCCTTCTAAATCGAGTAACGTTTCTATGGAAACGACAGGATTTTCTTTTGGGATACGATAATCTCATTTCCGATCCACTAATCCTGCTTTACTGCATCCCTCACTACCACTCATTGACGAATTCACACGGAAATTGCGTCGCTATGAAATACTATGTTTTCTAAGACATTTCCTTCTAAATCGAGTAACGTTTCTATGGAAACGACAGGATTTTCTTTTGGGATGCGACAATCTCATTTCCGATCCACTAATCCTTCTTTACTGCATCCCTAACTCCGACTCATTGACGAATTCACACGGAAATTGCGTCGCTATGATATACTATGTGTTCTAAAACATTTCCTTCTAAATCGAGTAACGTTTCTATGGAAACGACAGGATTTTCTTTTGGGATACGATAATCTCATTTCCGATCCACTAATCCTTCTTTACTGCATCCCTCACTCCCACTCATGACGAATTCACACGGAAATTGCGTCGCTATGAAGTACTATGTGTTCTAAGACATTTCCTTCTAAATCGAGTAACGTTTCTATGGAAACGACAGGATTTTCTTTTGGGATGCGACAATCTCATTTCCGATCCACTAATCCTTCTTTACTGCATCCCTCACTCCCACACATTGACTAATTCACACGGAAATTGCGTCGCTATTAAATACTATGGGTTCTTTAACTTCTCCTTCTAATTCGAGTAACGTTTCTATGGGAACGACAGGATTTTCTTTTGGGATACGACAATCACATTTCCGATCCACTAATCCTTCTTTACTGCATCCCTCACTCCCACTCATTGACGAATTCATACGGAAATTGCGTCGCTATGAAATACTTTCTGTTCTAAGACTTTTCCTTCTAAATCGAGTAACGTTTCTTTGGAAACGACAGGATTTTCTTTTGGGATACGACAATCTCATTTCCGATCCACTAATCCTTCTTTACTGCATCCCTCACTCCCACTCATTGACGAATTCACACGGAAATTGCGTCGCTATGAAATACTATGTGTTCTAAGACATTTCCTTCTAAATCGAGTAACGTTTCTATGGAAACGACAGGATTTTCTTTTGGGATACGACAATCTCATTTCCGATCCACTAATCCTTCTGTACTGCATCCCTCACTCCCACTCATTGACGAATTCACACGGAAATTGCGTCGCTATGAAATACTATGTGTTCTAAGACTTTTCCTTCTAAATCGAGTAACGTTTCTATGGAAACGACAGGATTTTCTTTTGGGATACGACAATCTCATTTCCGATCCACTAATCCTTCTTTACTGCATCCCTCACTCCCACTCATTGACGAATTCACACGGAAATTGCGTCGCTATGAAACACTATGTGTTCTAAGACATTTCCTTCTAATTCGAGTAAAGTTTCTATGGAAACGATAGGATTTTCTTTTGGGATACGACAATCTCATTTCCGATCCACTAATCCTTCTTTACTGCATCCCTCACTCCCACTCATTGACGAATTCACACGGAAATTGCGTCGTTATGAAATACTATGTGTTCTAAGACATTTCCTTCTAAATCGAGTAACGCTTCTATGGAAACGATAGGATTTTCGTTTGGGATACGACAATCTCATTTCCGATCCACTAATCCTTCTTTACTGCATCCCTCACTCCCACTCATTGACGAATTCACACGGAAATTGCGTCGCTATGAATTACTATGTGTTCTAAGACATTTCCTTCTAAATCGAGTAACGTTTCTATGGAAACGACAGGATTTTCATTTGGGATACGACAATTACAATTCCGATCCACTAATCCTTCTTTACTGCATCCCTCACTCCCACTCATTGACGAATTCACACGGAAATTGCGTCGCTATGAAATACTATGTGTTCTAAGACATATCCATCTAAATCGAGTAACGTTTCTATGGAAACGACAGGATTGTCTTTTGGGATACGACAATCTCATTTCCGATCCACTAATCCTTCTTTACTGCATCGCTCACTGCCACTCATTGACGAATTCACACGGAAATTGCGTCGATATGATATACTATGTGTCCTAAGACATTTCCTTCTAAATCGAGTAACGATTCTATGGAAACGACAGGATTTTCTTTTGGGATACGACATGCTCATTTCCGAACCACTAATCCTTCTTTACTGCATCCCTCACTCCCACTCATTGACGAATTCACACGGAAATTGCGTCGCTAAGAAATACTATGTGTTCTAAGACATTTCCTTCTAAATCGAGTAACGTTTCTATGCAAACGATAGGATTTTCTTTTGGGATACGACAATCTCATTTCCGATCCACTAATCCTTCTTTACTGCATCCCTCACTCCCTCTCATTGACGAATTCACACGGAAATTGCGTCGCTATGAAATACTATGTGTTCTAAGACATTTCCTTCTAAATCGAGTAACGTTTCTATGGAGACGACAGGATTCTCTTTTGGGATACGACAATCACATTTCCGATCAACTAATCCTTCTTTACTGCATCCCTCACTCCCACTCATTGACGAATTCACACGGAAATTGCGTCGCTATGAAATAGTATGTGTTCTAAGACATTTCCTTCTAAATCGAGTAACGTTTCTATGGAAACGACAGGATTTTCTTTTGGGATACGACAATCTCATTTCCGTTCCACTAATCCTTCTTTACTGCATCCCTCACTCCCACTCATTGACGAATTGACACGGAAATTGCGTCGCTATGAAATACTATGTGTTCTAAGACATTTCCTTCTAAATCGAGTAACGTTTCTATGGAAACGACAGGATTTTCTTTTGGGATACGACAATCACATTTCCGTTCCACTAATCCTTCTTTACTGCATCCCTCACTCCCACTCATTGACAAATTCACACGGAAATTGCGTCGGTATGAAATACTATGTGTTCTAAGACATTTCCTTCTAAATCGAGTAACGTTTCTATGGAAACGACAGGATTTTCTTTTGGGATACGACAATCACATTTCCGTTCCACTAATCCTTCTTTACTGCATCCCTCACTCCCACTCATTGACGAATTCACACGGAAGTTGCGTCGCTATGAAATACTATGTGTTCTAAGACATTTCCTTCTAAATCGAGTAACGTTTCTATGGAAACGACAGGATTTTCTTTTGGGATACGACAATCACATTTCCGTTCCACTAATCCTTCTTTACTGCATCCCTCACTTCCACTCATGACGTATTCACACGGAAATTGCGTCGCTATGAAATACTATGTGTTCTAATACATTTCCTTCTAAATCGAGCAACGTTTCTATGGGAACGAACGGGTTTTCTTTGGGAAACGACATGCTCATTTCCGATCCACTAATCCTTCTTTACTGCATCCCTCACTCCCACTCATTGCCGAATTCACACGGAAATTGCGTCGCTATGAAATACTATGTGTTCTAAGACACTTCCTTCTAAATCGAGTAACGTTTCTATGGAAACGACAGGATTTTCTTTTGGGATACGACAATCACATTTCCGATCCACTAATCCTTCATTACTGCATCCCTCACTCCCACTCATTGACGAATTCACACGGAAATTGGGTCGCTATGAAATACTATGTGTTCTAAGACATTTCCTTCTAAATCGAGTAACGTTTCTATGGAAACGACAGGATTTTCTTTTGGGTTACGACAATCACATTTCCGTTCCACTAATCCTTCTTTACTGCATCCCTCACTCCCACTCATTGACGAATTCACACGGAAATTGCGTCGCTATGAAATACTATGTGTTCTAAGACATTTCCTTCTCAATCGAGTAACGTTTCTATGGAAACGAAAGGATTTAAGGATTTTCTTTTGGGATACGACAATCTCATTTCCGATCCACTAATCCTTCTTTACTGCATCCCTGACTCCCACTCATTGACGAATTCACACGGAAATTGCGTCGCTATGAAATACTATGTTTTCTAAGACATTTCCTTCTAAATCGAGTAACGTTTCTATGGAAATGACAGGATTTTTTTTTTTGGGATACGACAATCTCATTTCCGATCCACTAATCCTTCTTTACTGCATCCCTCACTCCCACTCATTGACGAATTCACACGGACATTGCGTCGCTATGAAATACTATGTGTTCTAAGACATTTCCTTCTAAATCGAGTAACGTTTCTATGGAAACGACAGGATTTTCTATTGGGATACGACAATCTCATTTCCGATTAACTAATCCTTCTGTACTGCATCCCTCACTCCCACTCATTGACGAATTCACACCGAAATTGCGTCGCTATGAAATACTATGTGTTCTAAGACATTTCCTTCTAAATCGAGTAACGTTTCTACGGAAACGACAGGATTTTCTTTTCGGATACGACAATCTCATTTCCGATCCACTAATCCTCCTTTACTGCATCCCTCACTCCCACTCATTGACGAATTCACACGGAAATTGCGTCGCTATGAAATACTATGTGTTCTAAGACATTTCCTTCTAAATCGAGTAACGTTTCTATGGAAACGACAGGATTTTCTTTTGGGATACGACAATCTCATTTCCGATCCACTAATCCTTCTTTACTGCATCCCTCACTCCCACTCATTGACTAATTCACACGTAAATTGCGTCGCTATGAAATACTATGTGTTCTAAGACATTTCCTTCTAAATCGAGTAACGTTTCTATGCAAACGACAGGATTTTCTTTTGGGATACGACAATCTCATTTCCGATCCACTAATCCTTCTTTACTGCATCCATCACTCCCACTCATTGGTGAATTCACACGGAAATTGCGTCGCTATGAAATACTATGTGTTCTAAGACATTTCCTTCTAAATCGAGTAACGTTTCTATGGAAACGACAGGATTTTCTTTTGGGATACGATAATCTTATTTCCGATCCACTAATCCTTCTTTACTGCGTCCCTCACTCCCACTCACTGACGAATTCACACGGAAATAGCGTCGCTATGATATACTATGTACTCCAAGACATTTCCTTCTAAATCGAGTAACGTTTCTATGGAAACATCAAGATTTTCTTTTGGGATACGACAATCACATTTCCGATCCACTAATCCTTCTTTACTGCATCCCTCACTCCCACTCATTGACGAATTCACACGGAAATTGCGTCGCTATGAAATACTATGTGTTCTAAGACATTTCCTTCTAAATCGAGTTACGTTTCTATGGAAACGACAGGATTTTCTTTTGGGATACGACAATCTCATTTCCGATCCTCTAATCCTTCTTTACTGCATCCCTCACTCCCACTCATTGACGAATTCACACGGAAATTGCGTCGCTATGAAATACTATGTGTTCTAAGACATTTCTTTCTAAATCGAGTAACGTTTCTATGGAAACGACAGGATTTTCTTTTGGGATACGACAATCTCGTTTCCGATCCACTAATCCTTCTTTACTGCATCCCTCACTCCCACTCATTGACGAATTCACACAGAAATTGCGTCACTATGAAATACTATGTGTTCTAAGACATTTCCTTCTAAATCGAGTAACGTTTCTATGGAAACGACAGTATTTTCTTTTGGGATACGACAATCTCATTTCCGATCCACTAATCATCCTTTACTGCATCCCTCACTCCCACTCATTGACGAATTCACACGCAAATTGCGTCGCTATGAAATACTATGTGTTCTAAGACGTTTCCTTCTAAATCGAGTAACGTTTCCATGGAAACTACAGGATTTTCTTTAGGGATACGAAAGTCACATTTCCAATCCACTAATCCTTCTTTACTGCATCCCTCACTCCCACTCATTGACGAATTCACACGGAAATTGCGTCGCTATGAAATACTATGTGTTCTAAGACATTTCCTTCTAAATCGAGTAACGTTTCTAAGGAAACGTAAGGATTTTCTTTTGGGATACGACAATCTCATTTCCGATTTACTAATCCTTCTTTACTGCATCCCTCACTTCCACTCATTGACGAATTCACACGGAAATTGCGTCGCTATGAAATACTATGTGTCTAAGACATTTTCTTCTAAATCGAGTAACGTTTCTAAGGAAACGACAGGATTTTCTTTTGGGATACGACATACTCATTTCCGATCCACTAATCCTTCTTTACTGCATCCCTCACTCCCACTCATTGACGAATTCACACGGAAATTGCGACGCTATGAATTACTATGTGTTCTAAGACATTTCCTTCTAAATCGAGTAACGTTTCTATGGAAACGACAGGATTTTCTTTTGGGATACGACAATCACACTTCCGATCCACTAATCCTTCTTTACTGCATCCCTCACTCTTACTCATTGACGAATTCTGACGGAAATTGCGTCGCTATAAAATACTATGTGTTCTAAGACATTTCCTTCTAAATCGAGTAACGTTTCTTTGGAAACGACAGGATTTTCTTTTGGGATACGACAATCTCATTTCCGATCCACTAATCCTTCTTTACTGCATCCCTCACTCCCGCTCATTGTTGAATTCACACGGAAATTGCGTCGCTATGAAATACTATGTTTTCTAAGACATTTCCTTCTAAATCGAGTAACGTTTCTATGGAAATGACAGGATTTTTTTTTTTTGGGATACGACAATCTCATTTCCGATCCACTAATCCTTCTTTACTGCATCCCTCACTCCCACTCATTGACGAATTCACACGGAAATTGCGTCGCTATGAAATACTATGTGTTCTAAGCCATTTCCTTATAAATCGAGTAACGTTTGTATGGAAACGACAGGATTATCTTTTGGGATACGACAATCTCATTTCCGATTCACTAATCCTTCTGTACTGCATCCCTCACTCCCACTCATTGACGAATTCACACGGAAATTGCGTCGCTATGAAATACTATGTGTTCTAAGACATTTCGTTCTAAATCGAGTAACGTTTCTATGGAAACGACAGGATTTTCTTTTGGGATACGACAATCTCATTTCCGATCCACTAATCCTTCTTTACTGCATCCCTCACTCCCACTCATTGACTAATTCACACGGAAATTCGTCGCTATGAAATACTATGTGTTCTAAGACATTTCCTTCTAAATCGAGTAACGTTTCTATGGAAACGACAGGATTTTCTTTTGGGATACGACAATCACATTTCCGATCCACCAATCCTTCTTTACTGCATCCCTCACTCCCACTCATTGACGAATTCACACGTAAATTGCGTCGCTATGAAATACTATGTGTTCTAAGACATTTCCTTCTAAATCGAGTAACGTTTCTATGGAAACGACACGATTTTCTTTTGGGATACGACAATCTCATTTCCGATCCACTAATCCTTCTTTACTGCATCCATCACTCCCACTCATTGACGAATTCACACGGAAATTGCGTCGCTATGAAATACTATGTGTTCTAAGACATTTCCTTCTAAATCGAGTAACGTTTCTATGGAAATGACAGGATTTTCTTTTGGGATACGACAATCTTATTTCCGATCCACTAATCCTTCTTTACTGCATCCCTCACTCCCACTCACTGACGAATTCACACGGAAATAGCGTCGCTATGATATACTATGTGTTCCAAGACATTTCCTTCTAAATCGAGTAACGTTTCTATGGAAACGACAGGATTTTCTTTTGGGATACGACAATCTCATTTCCGATCCACTAATCCTTCTTTACTGCATCCCTGACTCCCACTCATTGACGAATTCACACGGAAATTGCGTCGCTATGAAACACTATGTTTTCTAAGACATTTCCTTCTAAATCGAGTAACGTTTCTCTGGAAATGACAGGATTTTTTTTTTGGGATACGACAATCTCATTTCCGATCCACTAATCCTTCTTTACTGCATCCCTCACTCCCACTCATTGACGAATTCTCACGGACATTGCGTCGCTATGAAATACTATGTGTTCTAAGACATTTCCTTCTAAATCGAGTAACGTTTCTATGGAAACGACAGGATTTTCTTTTGGGATACGACAATCTCATTTCCGATTAACTAATCCTCCTGTACTGCATCCCTCACTCCCACTCATTGACGAATTCACACCGAAATTGCGTCGCTATGAAATACTATGTGTTCTAAGACATTTCCTTCTAAATCGAGTAACGTTTCTACGGAAACGACAGGATTTTCTTTTGGGATACGACAATCACATTTCCGTTCCACTAATCCTTCTTTACTGCATCCCTCACTCCCAATCATTGACAAATTCACACGGAAATTGCGTCGCTATGAAATACTATGTGTTCTAAGACATTTCCTTCTAAATCGAATAACGTTTCTATGGAAACGACAGGATTTTCTTTTGGGATACGACAATCACATTTCCGTTCCACTAATCCTTCTTTACTGCATCCCTCACTCCCACTCATTGACGAATTCACACGGAAATTGCGTCGGTATGAAATACTATGTGTTCAAAGACATTTCCTTCTCAATCGAGTAACGTTTCTATGGAAACGAAAGGATTTAAGGATTTTCTTTTGGGATACGACAATCACATTTCCGATGCACTAATCCTTCTTTACTGCATCCCTCACACCCACTCATTGACGAATTCACACGGAAATTGCGTCGCTATGAAATACTATGTGTTCTAAAACATTTCCTTCCAAATCGAGTAACGTTTCTATGGAAACGACAGGATTTTCTTTTGGGATACGACAATCTCATTTCCGATCCACTAATCCTTCTTTACTGCATCCCTCACTCCCACTCACAGACGAATTCACACGGAAATTGCGTCGGTATGAAATACTATGTGTTCTAAGACATTTCCTTCTAAATCGAGTAACGTTTCTATGGATACGACACGATTTTCTTTTGGGATACGACAATCACATTTACGATCCACTAATCCTTCATTACTACATCCCTCACTCCCACTCATTGAAGAATTCACACTGAAATTGCGTCGCTATGAAATACTATGTGTTCTATGACATTTCCTTCTAAATCGACTAACGTTTCTATGGAAACTACATGATTTTCATTTGGGATACGACAATCACATTTCCGATCCACTAATCCTTCTTTACTGCATCCCTCACTCCCACTCATTGACGAATTCACACGGAAATTGCGACGCTATGAATTACTATGTGTTCCAAGAAATTTCCTTCTAAATCGAGTTACGTTTCTATGGAAACGACAGGATTTTCTTTTGGGATACGACAATCACATTTCCGATCCACTAATCCTTCTTTACTGCATCCCTCACTCCCACTCATTGTTGAATTCACACGGAAATTGCGTCGCTATGAAATACTATGTGTTCTAAGACATTTCTTCTAAATCGAGTAACGTTTCTATGGAAACGACAGGATTTTCTTTTGGGATACGACAATCTCATTTCCGATCCACTAATCCTTCTTTACTGCATCCCTGACTCCCACTCATTGACGAATTCACACGGAAATTGCGTCGCTATGAAATACTATGTTTTCTAAGACATTTCCTTCTAAATCGAGTAACGTTTCTATGGAAATGACAGGATTTTTTTTTTGGGATACGACAATCTCATTTCCGATCCACTAATCCTTCTTTACTGCATCCCTCACTCCCACTCATTGACGAATTCACACGGACATTGCGTCGCTATGAAATACTATGTGTTCTAAGACATTTCCTTCTAAATCGAGTAACGTTTCTATGGAAACGACAGGATTTTCTATTGGGATACGACAATCTCATTTCCGATTAACTAATCCTTCTGTACTGCATCCCTCACTCCCACTCATTGACGAATTCACACCGAAATTGCGTCGCTATGAAATACTATGTGTTCTAAGACATTTCCTTCTAAATCGAGTAACGTTTCTACGGAAACGACAGGATTTTCTTTTGGGATACGACAATCTCATTTCCGATCCACTAATTCTCCTTTACTGCATCCCTCACTTCCACTCATTGACGAATTCACACGGAAATTGCGTCGCTATGAAATACTATGTGTTCTAAGACACTTCCTTCTAAATCGAGTAACGTTTCTATGGAAACGACAGGATTTTCTTTTGGGATACGACAATCTCATTTCCGATCCACTAATCCTTCTTTACTGCATCCCTCACTCCCACTCATTGACTAATTCACACGTAAATTGCGTCGCTATGAAATACTATGTGTTCTAAGACATTTCCTTCTAAATCGAGTAACGTTTCTATGGAAACGACAGGATTTTCTTTTGGGATACGACAATCTCATTTCCGATCCACTAATCCTTCTTTACTGCATCCATCACTCCCACTCATTGGTGAATTCACAAGGAAATTGCGTCGCTATGAAATACTATGTGTTCTAAGACATTTCCTTCTAAATCGAGTAACGTTTCTATGGAAACGACAGGATTTTCTTTTGGGATACGATAATCTTATTTCCGATCCACTAATCCTTCTTTACTGCGTCCCTCACTCCCACTCACTGAAGAATTCACACGGAAATAGCGTCGCTATGATATACTATGTGTTCCAAGACATTTCCTTCTAAATCGAGTAACGTTTCTATGGAAACATCAAGATTTTCTTTTGGGATACGACAATCACATATCTGATCCACTAATCCTTCTTTACTGCATCCCTCACTCCCACTCATTGACGAATTCACACGGAAATTGCGTCGCTATGAAATACTATGTGTTCTAAGACATTTCCTTCTAAATCGAGTTACGTTTCTATGGAAACGACAGGATTTTCTATTGGGATACGACAATCTCATTTCCGATCCTCTAATCCTTCTTTACTGCATCCCTCACTCCCACTCATTGACGAATTCACACGGAAATTGCGTCGCTATGAAATACTATGTGTTCTAAGACATTTCTTTCTAATCGAGTAACGTTTCTATGGAAACGACAGGATTTTCTTTTGGGATACGACAATCTCGTTTCCGATCCACTAATCCTTCTTTACTGCATCCCTCACTCCCACTCATTGACGAATTCACACAGAAATTGCGTCACTATGAAATACTATGTGTTCTAAGACATTTCCTTCTAAATCGAGTAACGTTTCTATGGAAACGACAGGATTTTCTTTTGGGATACGACAATCTCATTTCCGATCCACTAATCCTTCTTTACTGCATCCCTCACTCCCACTCATTGACGAATTCACACGCAAAATTGCGTCGCTATGAAATACTATGTGTTCTAAGACGTTTTCCTTCTAAATCGAGTAACGTTTCCATGGAAACTACAGGATTTTCTTTTGGGATACGAAAGTCACATTTCCAATCCACTAATCCTTCTTTACTGCATCCCTCACTCCCACTCATTGACGAATTCACACGGACATTGCGTCGCTATGAAATACTATGTGTTCTAAGACATTTCCTTCTAAATCGAGTAACGTTTCTATGGAAACGACAGGATTTTCTATTGGGATACGACAATCTCATTTCCGATTAACTAATCCTTCTGTACTGCATCCCTCACTCCCACTCATTGACGAATTCACACCGAAATTGCGTCGCTATGAAATACTATGTGTTCTAAGACTTTTCCTTCTAAATCGAGTAACGTTTCTACGGAAACGACAGGATTTTCTTTTGGGATACGACAATCTCATTTCCGATCCACTAATTCTCCTTTACTGCATCCCTCACTTCCACTCATTGACGAATTCACACGGAAATTGCGTCGCTATGAAATACTATGTGTTCTAAGACATTTCCTTCTAAATCGAGTAACGTTTCTATGGAAACGACAGGATTTTCTTTTGGGATACGACAATCTCATTTCCGATCCACTAATCCTTCTTTACTGCATCCCTCACTCCCACTCATTGACTAATTCACACGTAAATTGCGTCGCTATGAAATACTATGTGTTCTAAGACATTTCCTTCTAAATCGAGTAACGTTTCTATGGAAACGACAGGATTTTCTTTTGGGATACGACAATCTCATTTCCGATCCACTAATCCTTCTTTACTGCATCCATCACTCCCACTCATTGGTGAATTCACACGGAAATTGCGTCGCTATGAAATACTATGTGTTCTAAGACATTTCCTTCTAAATCGAGTAACGTTTCTATGGAAACGACAGGATTTTCTTTTGGGATACGATAATCTTATTTCCGATCCACTAATCCTTCTTTACTGCGTCCCTCACTCCCACTCACTGACGAATTCACACGGAAATAGCGTCGCTATGATATACTATGTGTTCCAAGACATTTCCTTCTAAATCGAGTAACGTTTCTATGGAAACATCAAGATTTTCTTTTGGGATACGACAATCACATATCTGATCCACTAATCCTTCTTTACTGCATCCCTCACTCCCACTCATTGACGAATTCACACGGAAATTGCGTCGCTATGAAATACTATGTGTTCTAAGACATTTCCTTCTAAATCGAGTTACGTTTCTATGGAAACGACAGGATTTTCTTTTGGGATACGACAATCTCATTTCCGATCCTCTAATCCTTCTTTACTGCATCCCTCACTCCCACTCATTGACGAATTCACACGGAAATTGCGTCGCTATGAAAAACTATGTGTTCTAAGACATTTCTTTCTAAATCGAGTAACGTTTCTATGGAAACGACAGGATTTTCTTTTGGGATACGATAATCTTATTTCCGATCCACTAATCCTTCTTTACTGCGTCCCTCACTCCCACTCACTGACGAATTCACACGGAAATAGCGTCGCTATGATATACTATGTGTTCCAAGACATTTCCTTCTAAATCGAGTAACGTTTCTATGGAAACATCAAGATTTTCTTTTGGGATACGACAATCACATATCTGATCCACTAATCCTTCTTTACTGCATCCCTCACTCCCACTCATTGACGAATTCACACGGAAATTGCGTCGCTATGAAATACTATGTGTTCTAAGACATTTCCTTCTAAATCGAGTTACGTTTCTATGGAAACGACAGGATTTTCTTTTGGGATACGACAATCTCATTTCCGATCCTCTAATCCTTCTTTACTGCATCCCTCACTCCCACTCATTGACGAATTCACACGGAAATTGCGTCGCTATGAAAAACTATGTGTTCTAAGACATTTCTTTCTAAATCGAGTAACGTTTCTATGGAAACGACAGGATTTTCTTTTGGGATACGACAATCTCGTTTCCGATCCACTAATACTTCTTTACTGCATCCCTCACTCCCACTCATTGACGAATTCACACAGAAATTGCGTCACTATGAAATACTATGTGTTCTAAGACATTTCCTTCTAAATCGAGTAACGTTTCTATGGAAACGACAGGATTTTCTTTTGGGATACGACAATCTCATTTCCGATCCACTAATCCTTCTTTACTGCATCCCTCACTCCCACTCATTGACGAATTCACACGCAAATTGCGTCGCTATGAAATACTATGTGTTCTAAGACGTTTCCTTCTAAATCGAGTAACGTTTCCATGGAAACTACAGGATTTTCTTTTGGATACGAAAGTCACATTTCCAATCCACTAATCCTTCTTTACTGCATCCCTCACTCCCACTCATTGACGAATTCACACGGAAATTGCGTCGCTATGAAATACTATGTGTTCTAAGACATTTCCTTCTAAATCGAGTAACGTTTCTATGGAAACGTAAGGATTTTCTTTTGGGATACGACAATCTCATTTCCGATTTACTAATCCTTCTTTACTGCATCCCTCACTCCCACTCATTGCCGAATTCACACGGAAATTGCGTCGCTATGAAATACTATGTGTTCTAAGACATTTTCTTCTAAATCGAGTAACGTTTCTATGGAAACGTCAGGATTTTCTTTTGGGATGCGATAATCACATTTCCGATCCACTAATCCTTCTTTACTGCATCCCTCACTCCCACTCATTGACGAATTCACACGGAAATTGCGTCGCTATGAAATACTATGTGTTCTAAGACATTTCCTTCTAAATCGAGTAACGTTTTTATGGAAACGACAGGATTTTCTTTTGGGATACGACAATCTCATTTCCAATCCACTAATCCTTCTTTACTGCATCCCTCACTCCCACTCATTAACGAATTCACACGGAAATTGCGTCGTTATGAAATACTATGTGTTCTAAGACATTTCCTTCTAAATCGAGTAACTATTCTATGGAAACGACAAGATTTTCATTTGGGATACGACAATCACATTTCCGATCCACTAATCCTTCTTTACTGCATCCCTCACTCCCACTCATTGACGAATTCACACGGAAATTGCGTCGCTATGAAATACTATGTGATCTAAGTCATTTCCTTCTAAATCGAGTAACGTTTCTATGGAAACGACAGGATTTTCTATTGGGATACGACAATCTCATTTCCGATCCACTAATCCTTCTTTACTGCATCCCTCACTCCCACTCATTGACGAATTCACACGGAAATTGCGTCGCTATGAAATACTATGTGTTCTAAGACATTTCCTTCTAAATCGAGTAATGTTTCTATGGAAACGACAGGATTTTCTTTTGGGATACAACAATCTCATTTCCGATCCACTAATCCTTCTTTACTGCTTCCCTCACTCCCACTCATTGACGAATTCACACGGAAATTGCGTCGCTATGAAATACTATGTGTTCTAAGACATTTCCTTCTAAATCGAGTAACGTATCTATGGAAACGAAAGGATTTTCTTTTGGGATACGACAATCACAATTCCAATCCACTAATCATTCTTTACTGCATCCCTCACTTCCACTCATTGACGAATTCACACGGAAATTGCGTCGCTATGAAATACTATGTGTCTAAGACATTTTCTTCTAAATCGAGTAACGTTTCTAAGGAAACGACAGGATTTTCTTTTGGGATACGACATACTCATTTCCGATCCACTAATCCTTCTTTACTGCATCCCTCACTCCCACTCATTGACGAATTCACACGGAAATTGCGACGCTATGAATTACTATGTGTTCTAAGACATTTCCTTCTAAATCGAGTAACGTTTCTATGGAAACGACAGGATTTTCTTTTGGGATACGACAATCACATTTCCGATCACTAATCCTTCTTTACTGCATCCCTCACTCCCACTCATTGACGAATTCACACGGAAATTGCGTCGCTATGAAATACTATGTGATCTAAGTCATTTCCTTCTAAATCGAGTAACGTTTCTATGGAAACGACAGGATTTTCTATTGGGATACGACAATCTCATTTCCGATCCACTAATCCTTCTTTACTGCATCCCTCACTCCCACTCATTGACGAATTCACACGGAAATTGCGTCGCTATGAAATACTATGTGTTCTAAGACATTTCTTTCTAAATCGAGTAACGTTTCTATGGAAACGACAGGATTTTCTTTTGGGATACGACAATCTCGTTTCCGATCCACTAATCCTTCTTTACTGCATCCCTCACTCCCACTCATTGACGAATTCACACAGAAATTGCGTCACTATGAAATACTATGTGTTCTAAGACATTTCCTTCTAAATCGAGTAACGTTTCTATGGAAACGACAGGATTTTCTTTTGGGATACGACAATCTCATTTCCGATCCACTAATCCTTCTTTACTGCATCCCTCACTCCCACTCATTGACGAATTCACACGCAAATTGCGTCGCTATGAAATACTATGTGTTCTAAGACGTTTCCTTCTAAATCGAGTAACGTTTCCATGGAAACTACAGGATTTTCTTTTGGGATACGAAAGTCACATTTCCAATCCACTAATCCTTCTTTACTGCATCCCTCACTCCCACTCATTGACGAATTCACACGGAAATTGCGTCGCTATGAAATACTATGTGTTCTAAGACATTTCCTTCTAAATCGAGTAACGTTTCTATGGAAACGTAAGGATATTCTTTTGGGATACGACAATCTCATTTCCGATTTACTAATCCTTCTTTACTGCATCCCTCACTCCCACTCATTGACGAATTCACACGGAAATTGCGTCGCTATGAAATACTATGTGTTCTAAGACATTTTCTTCTAAATCGAGTAACGTTTCTATGGAAACGACAGGATTTTCTTTTGGGATGCGATAATCACATTTCCGATCCACTAATCCTTCTTTACTGCATCCCTCACTCCCACTCATTGACGAATTCACACGGAAATTGCGTCGCTATGAAATACTATGTGTTCTAAGACATTTCCTTCTAAATCGAGTAACGTTTTTATGGAAACGACAGGATTTTCTTTTGGGATACGACAATCTCATTTCCAATCCACTAATCCTTCTTTACTGCATCCCTCACTCCCACTCATTAACGAATTCACACGGAAATTGCGTCGTTATGAAATACTATGTGTTCTAAGACATTTCCTTCTAAATCGAGTAACTATTCTATGGAAACGACAAGATTTTCATTTGGGATACGACAATCACATTTCCGATCCACTAATCCTTCTTTACTGCATCCCTCACTCCCACTCATTGACGAATTCACACGGAAATTGCGTCGCTATGAAATACTATGTGATCTAAGTCATTTCCTTCTAAATCGAGTAACGTTTCTATGGAAACGACAGGATTTTCTATTGGGATACGACAATCTCATTTCCGATCCACTAATCCTTCTTTACTGCATCCCTCACTCCCACTCATTGACGAATTCACACGGAAATTGCGTCGCTATGAAATACTATGTGTTCTAAGACATTTCCTTCTAAATCGAGTAATGTTTCTATGGAAACGACAGGATTTTCTTTTGGGATACAACAATCTCATTTCCGATCCACTAATCCTTCTTTACTGCTTCCCTCACTCCCACTCATTGACGAATTCACACGGAAATTGCGTCGCTATGAAATACTATGTGTTCTAAGACATTTCCTTCTAAATCGAGTAACGTATCTATGGAAACGAAAGGATTTTCTTTTGGGATACGACAATCACAATTCCAATCCACTAATCATTCTTTACTGCATCCCTCACTTCCACTCATTGACGAATTCACACGGAAATTGCGTCCTATGAAATACTATGTGTCTAAGACATTTTCTTCTAAATCGAGTAACGTTTCTAAGGAAACGACAGGATTTTCTTTTGGGATACGACATACTCATTTCCGATCCACTAATCCTTCTTTACTGCATCCCTCACTCCCACTCATTGACGAATTCACACGGAAATTGCGACGCTATGAATTACTATGTGTTCTAAGACATTTCCTTCTAAATCGAGTAACGTTTCTATGGAAACGACAGGATTTTCTTTTGGGATACGACAATCACATTTCCGATCCACTAATCCCTCTTTACTGCATCTCTCACTCACACTCATGACGAATTCACACGGAATTTGCGTCGCCATGAAATACTATGTGTTCTAAGACATTTCCTTCTAAATCGAGTAACGTTTCTATGGAAACGACAGGATTTTCTTTTGGGATACGACAATCTCATTTCCGATCCACTAATCCTTCTTTACTGCATCCCTCACTCCCACTCATTGACTAATTCACACGGAAATTGCGTCGCTATGAAATACTATGTGTTCTAAGACATTTCCTTCTAAATCGAGTAACGTTTCTATGGAAACGACAGGATTTTCTTTTGGGATACGACAATCACATTTCCGATCCACCAATCCTTCTTTACTGCATCCCTCACTCCCACTCATTGACGAATTCACACGTAAATTGCGTCGCTATGTAATACTATGTGTTCTAAGACATTTCCTTCTAAATCGAGTAACGTTTCTATGGAAACGACAGGATTTTCTTTTGGGATACGACAATCTTATTTCCGATCCACTAATCCTTCTTTACTGCATCCCTCACTCCCACTCACTGACGAATTCACACGGAAATAGCGTCGCTATGATATACTATGTGTTCCAAGACATTTCCTTCTAAATCGAGTAACGTTTCTATGGAAACGACAAGATTTTCTTTTGGGATTCGACAATCACATTTCCGATCCACTAATCCTTCTTTACTGCATCCCTCACTCCCACTCATTGACGAATTCACACGGAAATTGCGTCACTATGAAATACTATGTGTTCTAAGACATTTCCTTCTAAATCGAGTAACGTTTCTATGGAAACGACAGGATTTTCTTTTGGGATACGACAATCTCATTTCCGATAGACTAATCCTTCTTTACTGCATCCCTCACTCCCACTCATTGACGAATTCACACGCAAATTGCGTCGCTATGAAGTACTATGTGTTCTAAGACGTTTCCTTCTAAATCGAGTAACATTTCCATGGAAACTACAGGATTTTCTTTTGGGATACGAAAGTCACATTTCCAATCCACTAATCCTTCTTTACTGCATCCCTCACTCCCACTCATTGACGAATTCACACGGAAATTGCGTCGCTATGAAATACTATGTGTTCTAAGACATTTCCTTCTAAATCGAGTAACGTTTTTATGGAAACGACAGGATTTTCTTTTGGGATACGACAATCTCATTTCCAATCCACTAATCCTTCTTTACTGCATCCCTCACTCCCACTCATTAACGAATTCACACGGAAATTGCGTCGTTATGAAATACTATGTGTTCTAAGACATTTCCTTCTAAATCGAGTAACTATTCTATGGAAACGACAAGATTTTCATTTGGGATACGACAATCACATTTCCGATCCACTAATCCTCCTTTACTGCATCCCTCACTCCCACTCATTGACGAATTCACACGGAAATTGCGTCGCTATGAAATACTATGTGATCTAAGTCATTTCCTTCTAAATCGAGTAACGTTTCTATGGAAACGACAGGATTTTCTATTGGGATACGACAATCTCATTTCCGATCCACTAATCCTTCTTTACTGCATCCCTCACTCCCACTCATTGACGAATTCACACGGAAATTGCGTCGCTATGAAATACTATGTGTTCTAAGACATTTCCTTCTAAATCGAGTAATGTTTCTATGGAAACGACAGGATTTTCTTTTGGGATACAACAATCTCATTTCCGATCCACTAATCCTTCTTTACTGCTTCCCTCACTCCCACTCATTGACGAATTCACACGGAAATTGCGTCGCTATGAAATACTATGTGTTCTAAGACATTTCCTTCTAAATCGAGTAACGTATCTATGGAAACGAAAGGATTTTCTTTTGGGATACGACAATCACAATTCCAATCCACTAATCATTCTTTACTGCATCCCTCACTTCCACTCATTGACGAATTCACACGGAAATTGCGTCGCTATGAAATACTATGTGTCTAAGACATTTTCTTCTAAATCGAGTAACGTTTCTAAGGAAACGACAGGATTTTCTTTTGGGATACGACATACTCATTTCCGATCCATTAATCCTTCTTTACTGCATCCCTCACTCCCACTCATTGACGAATTCACACGGAAATTGCGACGCTATGAATTACTATGTGTTCTAAGACATTTCCTTCTAAATCGAGTAACGTTTCTATGGAAACGACAGGATTTTCTTTTGGGATACGACAATCACATTTCCGATCCACTAATCCCTCTTTACTGCATCCCTCACTCACACTCATGACGAATTCACACGGAATTTGCGTCGCCATGAAATACTATGTGTTCTAAGACATTTCCTTCTAAATCGAGTAACGTTTCTATGGAAACGAAAGGATTTTCTTTTGGGATACGACAATCACATTTCCGATCCACAAATCCTTCTTTACTGCATCCCTCACTCTTACTCATTGACGAATTCTGACGGAAATTGCGTCGCTATAAAATACTATGTGTTCTAAGACATTTCCTTCTAAATCGAGTAACGTTTCTTTGGAAACGACAGGATTTTCTTTTGGGATACGACAATCTCATTTCCGATCCACTAATCCTTCTTTACTGCATCCCTCACTCCCGCTCATTGTTGAATTCACACGGAAATTGCGTCGCTATGAAATACTATGTTTTCTAAGACATTTCCTTCTAAATCGAGTAACGTTTCAATGGAAACGACAGGATTTTCTTTTGGGATACGACAATCTCATTTCCGATCCACTAATCCTTCTTTGCTGCATCCCTCACTCCCACTCATTGACTAATTCACACGGAAATTGCGTCGCTATGAAATACTATGGGTTCTATGACTTCTCCTTCTAAATCGAGTAACGTTTCTATGGAAACGACAGGATTTTCTTTTGGGATACGACAATCTCATTTCCGATCCACTAATCCTTCTTTACTGCATCCCTCACTCCCACTCATTGACGAATTCACACGCAAATTTCGTCGCTATGAAGTACTATGTGTTCTAAGACATTACCTTCTAAATCGAGTAACGTTTCCATGGAAACGACAGGATTTTCATTTGGGATACGACAATCACATTTCCGATCCACTAATCCTTCTTTACTGCATCCCTCACTCCCACTCATTGACGAATTCACACGCAAATTTCGTCGCTATGAAATACTATGTGTTCTAAGACAATTCCTTCTAAATCGAGTAACGTTTCCATGGAAACGACAGGATTTTCGTTTGGGATACGACAATCACATTTCCGATCCACTAATCCTTCTTTACTGCATCCCTCACTCCCACTCATTGACGAATTCACACGGAAATTGCGTCGCTATGAAATACTATGTGTTCTAAGTCATTTCCTTCTAAATCGAGTAACGTTTCTATGGAAACGACAGGATTTTCTTTTGGGATAAGACAATCTCATTTCCGATCCACTAATCCTTCTTTACTGCATCCCTCACTCCCACTCATTGACGAATTCACACGCAAATTTCGTCGCTATGAAGTACTATGTGTTCTAAGACATTACCTTCTAAATCGAGTAACGTTTCCATGGAAACGACAGGATTTTCATTTGGGATACGACAATCACATTTCCGATCCACTAATCCTTCTTTACTGCATCCCTCACTCCCACTCATTGACGAATTCACACGCAAATTTCGTCGCTATGAAATACTATGTGTTCTAAGACAATTCCTTCTAAATCGAGTAACGTTTCCATGGAAACGACAGGATTTTCGTTTGGGATACGACAATCACATTTCCGATCCACTAATCCTTCTTTACTGCATCCCTCACTCCCACTCATTGACGAATTCACACGGAAATTGCGTCGCTATGAAATACTATGTGTTCTAAGTCATTTCCTTCTAAATCGAGTAACGTTTCTATGGAAACGACAGGATTTTCTTTTGGGATAAGACAATCTCATTTCCGATCCACTAATCCTTCTTTACTGCATCCCTCACTCCCACACATCGACGAATTCACACGGAAATTGCGTCGCTATGAAATACTATGAGTTCTAAGACATTTCCTTCTAAATCGAGTAACGTATCTATGGAAACAAAAGGATTTTCTTTTCGGATACGCAATCACATTTCCGATCCACTAATCCTTCTTTATTGCATCCCTCACTCCCACTTATTGACGAATTCACACGGAAATTGCGTCGCTATGAAATACTATGTGTTCTAATACATTTCCTTCTAAATCGAGTAACGTTTCTATGGAAACAACAGGATTTTCTTTTGGGATACGACATACTCATTTTCGATCCACTAATCCTTCTTTACTGCATCCCTCACTCCCACTCATTGACGAATTCACACAGAAACTGCGTCGCTATGAAATACTATGTGTTCTAAGACATTTCCTTCTAAATCGAGTAACGTTTCAATGGAAACGACAGGATTTTCTTTTGGGATACGACAATCTCATTTCCGATCCACTAATCCTTCTTTGCTGCATCCCTCACTCCCACTCAATGACGAATTCACACGGAAATTGCGTCGCTATGAAATACTATGTGTTCTAAGTCATTTCCTTCTAAATCGAGTAACGTTTCTATGGAAACGACAGGATTTTCTTTTGGGATAAGACAATCACATTTCCGATCCACTAATCCTTCTTTACTGCATCCCTCACTCCCACACATCGACGAATTCACACGGAAATTGCGTCGCTATGAAATACTATGAGTTCTAAGACATTTCCTTCTAAATCGAGTAACGTATCTATGGAAACGAATGGATTTTCTTTTCGGATACGCAATGACATTTCCGATCCACTAATCCTTCTTTACTGCATCCCTCACTCCCACTTATTGACGAATTCACACGGAAATTGCGTCGCTATGAAATATTATGTGTTCTAATACATTTCCTTCTAAATCGAGTAACGTTTCTATGGAAACAACAGGATTTTCTTTTGGGATACGACATACTCATTTTCGATCCACTAATCCTTCTTTACTGCATCCCTCACTCCCACTCAATGACGAATTCACACGGAAATTGCGTCGCTATGAAATACTATGTGTTCTAAGACATTCCCTTCTAAATCGAGTAACGATTCTATGGAAACAACAGGATTTTCTTTTGGGATACGACATACTCATTTCCGATCCACTAATCCTTCTTTACTGCATCTCTCACTCCCACTCATTGACGAATTCACACGGAAATTGCGTCGCTATGAAATACTATGTGTTCTAAGACATTTCCTTCTAAATCGAGTAACGTTTCTATGGTAACGACAAGATTTTCTCTTGGGATACGACAATCTCATTTCCGATCCACTAATCCTTCTTTACTGCATCCCTCACTCCCACTCATTGACGAATTCACACGGAAATTGTGTCGCTATCAAATACTATGTGTTCTAAGACATTTCCTTCTAAACCGAGTAACGTTTCTATGGAAACGACAGGATTTTCTTTTGGGTTACGAAAGTCACATTTCCGATCCACTAATCCTTCTTTACTGCATCCCTCACTCCCACTCATTGACGAATTCACACGGAAATTGCGTCGCTATGAAATACTATGTGTTCTACGACATTTCCTTCTAAATCGAGTAACGTTTCTATGGAAACGTAAGGATTTTCTTTTGGGATACGACAATCTCATTTCCGATTTACTAATCCTTCTTTACTGCATCCCTCACTCCCACTCATTGACGAATTCACACGGAAATTGCGTCGCTATGAAATACTATGTGTTCTAAGACATTTCCTTCTAAATCGAGTAACGTTTCTATGGAAACGACAGGATTTTCTTTTGGGATGCGACAATCACATTTCCGATCCACTAATCCTTCTTTACTGCATCCCTCACTCCCACTCATTGACGAATTCACACGGAAATTGCGTCGCTATGAAATACTATGTGTTCTAAGACATTTCCTTCTAAATCGAGTAACGTTTCTATGGAAACGACAGGATTTTCTTTTGGGATACGACAATCTCATTTCCGATCCACTAATCCTTCTTTACTGCATCCCTCACTCCCACTCATTAGATTAGATTAGATTAGATTTACTTTCATTCCAATTGATCCGTAGTGAGGAGGTCCTCCAGGATGTGGAACATGTCTGAAAAAACAACAATACATGACAAATATTTAAACTAAAACAAATAAGCTAATGTACCATTCCACAGGCCCAAGTGGAATGATCGTCATTTTATAATGAACACTAAGAGTCATTTTACATATACTATTGCACTGTATTTAAAATAAAAAAGTTTATATTTATTTATAAGGTAAGAAACATGTAATACAACTACTGTAATTCTTATTTACAATGAACACATTACTGCACTGAAATGGTGCAGAAGTTAGATTATACTTACACACACACACACCACACACACACACACACACAAATTTTCAGTGAACACATTACTGCACTGAAATTGTGCAGAAGTTATGTTGTACTTATATACAAATCAGTTGGTTTTCCTCAGAAATTCATCAATGGAGTAGAAGGAGTTGGCCACCAATAAATCCTTTAGGCTTCTCTTAAACTGAATTTCATTGGTTGTTAAGCTTTTTATGGCTGCTGGCAAGTTATTGAAAATGTGTGTTCCTGAATAATGCACACCTTTTTGTACAAGACTAAGTGACTTTAAATCCTTGTGAAGATTATTCTTATTTCTAGTATTGATTCCATGAATTGAGCTGTTGGTTTGAAAAAGTGATATATTTTTAATGACAAATTTCATTAAGGAATAAATATATTGGGAAGCTGTAGTTAGTATCCCTAGTTCCCTAAACAGGCTTCTGCAGGATGTTCTTGAGTTCACACCACATATAATTCTTACTGCACGTTTTTGTGCCCGGAAAACTTTAGCTTGGCTTGATGAATTACCCCAGAAAATAATCCCATATGACATTATGGAATGAAAGTAAGCATAGTATGCCAGCTTTTTCATTTTTATATCCCCTATGTCTGACAAAATTCGCATTGCAAACAGAGATTTGTTAAGACGCTTCAGCAGTTCTGTGGTGTGCTCCTCCCAGTTGAATTTATTATCAAGCTGTAATCCCAAGAATTTAACACCGTCCACTTCTTCTATCTCTTGTCATCATATGTTAGACATATACTCTTGGGACACCCCTTACAAGTTCTGAACTGCATGTAGTGTGTTTTTTCAAAGTTTAGTGACAAAGAATTGGCTAGGAACCAGTGATTAATGTCTACAAATATTTTATTGGCTGATCTTTCTAAGACTACACTTGATTTGCTATTTATTGCAATGTTTGTATCATCAGCAAACAAAACAAACTTGGCATCTGGTAATGTTACTGATGAAAGGTCATTGATATACCCAAGACAAAAGTAAGGGCCCCAAAATGGAACCTTGTGGGACCCCACATGTAATTAGTTCCCAGTTGGATGATGCCTGATAGCTTGATACATGTCTCTTTCCTAATAACACCCTTTGTTTCCTGCCAGAGATATAAGATTTGAACCATTTTGCAGCATTTCCTGTTACACTATAATATTCTAGTTTACTTAAAAGGATATTGTGATTTACACAGTCAAATGCCTTTGACAGATCACAAAATATACCAGTTGCCTGCAATTTTTTTGTCTAATGAATTAAGTACATTTTCACTGTAAGTGTAGATAGCCTTCTCAATATCAGAACCTTTTAGAAATCCAAACTGTGACTTTGACAGTATGTTATTTGAGATAAGATGGTTATAAAGACGACTGTACATTACTTTTTCGAAAATTTTTGAGAATGCTGGCAACAGTGAAATTGGACGGAAATTTGATGCTATTTCTTTATCTCCCTTCTTAAACAGTGGCTTAACTTCAGCATATTTCAGCCATTCGGGAAATATTCCACTGATAAACGACTGGTTACACAGATAGCCTAATATGTTACTTAGCTCAGAATCACATTCTTTAATTAACTTTGTTGATATTTCATCATACCCACTAGATGTTTTTGATTTTAAAGATTTTATGATGGACATTATTTCTGTTGGGGTAGTGAGGGTCAAATTCATATTATGGAAGTTACTTGAAATGTCTGGTCTAAGGTAATCCATAGCAGCATCTACCGAACCTGACAACCCCATCTTTTCAGTAACAGTTATAAAATGTTTGTTAAAAAGTTCTGCAACACTATACACATCTGTCACCAATGCATCATTTACTCTTAATGCTATTTGTTCCTCTTCATGTCTGGTTCTACCGGTCTCCTCCTTCACTATATCCCATATTGTCTTTATTTTGTTATCTGATATGACTATCTTTTCCTTGTAATATATTTGCTTTGACATCCGTATTACAGTCTTTAATATTTTGCAGTATTTCTTATAATGTGCTATAGCATCAACATTGGAAATGTTTCGGATTGACAGATACAGTTTTCTTTTTGTTTTACAAGATACCCCTATTCCTCGAGTAATCCATGGCTTCTTTGTAGACTTTGCTCTAACCTTGGTAAGTTTTGGGGGAAAGCAGTGTTCAAATAAGGTAAGCACTTTATTAGCAAAAATGTTATATTTTTCATTCATGCCATGAGCACTGTAAACATCAGTCCAGTGAATGTCCTCTGAGGAGTGTCCTAGAATAATCAATTTTTGGCTTACTGATTACCCTCTTGAGCTCAGATTTAACAGATTTTTATATCCTGTTCAGTATTAACATTTAACAGAAGGAACTGCATGTCATGGTCTGAGAGGCCATTGACTATTGGTTTTGTAATATAATTTTGTTCATTTGACTTTTCTATAAAGATATTATCAATGGCTGTTTGTGAGCAAGTGGTTATCCTAGTGGGGAACTTTACTGTGGGAATTAAGTTGAATGATAGTGTTACTAACTCAAATAGGTTCTTATTGGGAGAGTCTTTAAGGAAATCTACATTGAAATCACCAGCAACCACTATTTCTTTGTTTTTGGTTGTTAAATGGGCCAGTACAGCTTCAAGGTGGTTTACAAACAGATTAAAGTTACCTGCAGGTGCTCGATATACACTTAATATTATGAAAGATTTTTTGTGAAAATCTAATTCTGTTGCACATGCTTCCATATGCTGTTCTAGGCAAAATTTATGAATGTCTATGTTCTTAAATTTATGACAGTTCCTGATGAATGTGGCAACTCCTCCTTTCTCCATTTCTGATCTACAATAGTGAGATGCTAACCTAAACCCTCTAACACTTAAAAGTTCTATACCAGTGGTCACATGATGTTCCGAGAGGCAGATTATGTCAGCTGGGTTTAAAGACTCTAATTCATCTATGCAGATAGTTAATTCATTAATTTTATTTCTCAGTCCTCGAATATTTTGATGCAATAAAGATAGCTGACATTTCACATTGACTGACTTAAAATTGGATGGAGTTAAAATATCTGCTGACAGTTGAAAATTCTTAACCAATGGCTGTTTATGTTGATGTAATAAGCTGTAATTATGTTTTTTGATTTCTTTCTCAAACTGAAGGTTTGTCTCAGTTCTAACCTCTCTTAAAATTTGTTTTCTTTCTGTCCTCCCTACCCTAAAAAAGGGTCTTTTCTGAATCCTATAACCACTGGTATTTTACCACTCATGACAGTGCCTCCCCCCTTTAACTTTCCTGCTATTTCCCCAGCCAATTTACCCTTCCCCTTCCTGTTGAGGTGAAGGCCATGCCTAGTATAATCCCACCTACTGACAGAATCAACATGAACCACACCAATGTGTGACCACGCACCCGACATGAGCAGCCGTTCCAGCTCCAAATTAACTCTCTTGACAGAAGAGTTCAAATGAGGTCGGTCATGGCGCCCAAGAACAGATACAAACTCAACACTGGTATGCCTCGATGCTGATGCAATCTTCGCCAGGTCACACTCTAATTGACGAATTCACACGGAAATTGCGTCGCTATGAAATACTATGTGTTCTAAGACATTTCCTTCTAAATCGATTAACGTTTCTATGGAAATGACAGGATTTTCTTTTGGGATACGACAATCTCATTTCCGATCCACTAATCCTTCTTTACTGCATCCCTCACTCCCACTCATTGACGAATTCACACGGAAATTGCGTCGCTATGAAATACTATGTGATCTAGTCATTTCTTTCTAAATCCAGTAACGTTTCTATGGAAACGACAGGATTTTCTATTGGGATACGACAATCTCATTTCCGATCCACTAATCCTTCTTTACTGCATCCCTCACTCCCACTCATTGACGAATTCACACGGAAATTGCGTCGCTATGAAATACTATGTGTTCTAAGACATTTCCTTCTAAATCGAGTAACGATTCTATGGAAACAACAGGATTTTCTTTTGGGATACGACATACTCATTTCCGATCCACTAATCCTTCTTTACTGCATCTCTCACTCCCACTCATTGACGAATTCACACGGAAATTGCGTCGCTATGAAATACTATGTGTTCTAAGACATTTCCTTCTAAATCGAGTAACGTTTCTATGGTAACGACAAGATTTTCTCTTGGGATACGACAATCTCATTTCCGATCCACTAATCCTTCTTTACTGCATCCCTCACTCCCACTCATTGACGAATTCACACGGAAATTGCGTCACTATGAAATACTATGTATTCTAAGACATTTCCTTCTAAATCGAGTAACGTTTCTATGGAAACGACAGGATTTTCTTTTGGGATACGACAATCTCATTTCCGATCCACTAATCCTTCTTTACTGCATCCCTCACTCCCACTCATTGACGAATTCACACGGAAATTGTGTCGCTATCAAATACTATGTGTTCTAAGACATTTCCTTCTAAACCGAGTAACGTTTCTATGGAAACGACAGGATTTTCTTTTGGGATACGAAAGTCACATTTCCGATCCACTAATCCTTCTTTACTGCATCCCTCACTCCCCACTCATTGACGAATTCACACGGAAATTGCGTCGCTATGAAATACTATGTGTTCTACGACATTTCCTTCTAAATCGAGTAACGTTTCTATGGAAACGACAGGATTTTCTTTTGGGATAAGACAATCTCATTTCCGATCCACTTAATCCTTCTTTACTGCATCCCTCACTCCCACACATCGACGAATTCACACGGAAATTGCGTCGCTATGAAATACTATGAGTTCTAAGACATTTCCTTCTAAAACGAGTAACGTATCTATGGAAACGAAAGGATTTTCTTTTCGGATACGCAATCACATTTCCGATCCACTAATCCTTCTTTACTGCATCCCTCACTCCCACTTATTGACGAATTCACACGGAAATTGCGTCGCTATGAAATACTATGTGTTCTAATACATTTCCTTCTAAATCGAGTAACGTTTCTATGGAAACACCAGGATTTTCTTTTGGGATACGATATACTCATTTTCGATCCACTAATCCTTCTTTACTGCATCCCTCACTCCCACTCATTGACGAATTCACACGGAAATTGCGTCGCTATGAAATACTATGTGTTCTAAGACATTTCCTTCTAAATCGAGTAACGTTTCAATGGAAACGAAAGGATTTTCTTTTGGGATACGACAATCTCATTTCCGATGCACTAATCCTTCTTTACTGCATCCCTCACTCCCACTCACTGACGAATTCACACGGAATTTGCGTCGCTATGAAATACTATGTGTTCTAAGACATTTCCTTCTAAATCGAGTAACGTTTCTATGGAAACAACAGGATTTTCTTTTGGGATACGACATACTCATCTCCGATCCACTAATCCTTCTTTACTGCATCCCTCACTCCCACTCATTGACGAATTCACACGGAAATTGCGTCGCTATGAAATACTATGTGTTCTAAGACATTTCCTTCTAAATCGAGTAACGTTTCTATGGTAACGACAAGATTTTCTCTTGGGATACGACAATCTCATTTCCGATCCACTAATCCTTCTTTACTGCATCCCTCACTCAAACTCATTGACGAATTCACACGGAAATTGCGTCACTATGAAATACTATGTGTTCTAAGACATTTCCTTCTAAATCGTGTAACGTTTCTATGGAAAGGACAGGATTTTCTTTTGGGATACGACAATCTCATTTCCGATCCACTAATCCTTCTTTACTGCATCCCTCACTCCCACTCATTGACGAATTCACACGGAAATTGCGTCGCTATCAAATACTATGTGTTCTAAGACATTTCCTTCTAAACCGAGTAACGTTTCTATGGAATCGACAGGATTTTCTTTTGGGATACGAAAGTCACATTTCCGATCCACTAAATCTTCTTTACTGCATCCCTCACTCCCACTCATTGACGAATTCACACGGAAATTGCGTCGCTATGAAATACTATGTGTTCTAAGACATTTCCTTCTAAATCGTGTAACGTTTCTATGGAAACGTAAGGATTTTCTTTTGGGATACGACAATCTCATTTCCGATTTACTAATCCTCCTTTACTGCATCCCTCACTCCCACTCATTGACGAATTCACACGGAAATTGCGTCGCTATGAAATACTATGTGTTCTAAGACATTTCCTTCTAAATCGAGTAACGTTTCTATGGAAACGACAGGATTTTCTTTTGGGATGCGACAATCACATTTCCGATCCACTAATCCTTCTTTACTGCATCCCTCACTCCCACTCATTGACGAATTCACACGGAAATTGCGTCGCTATGAAATACTATGTGTTCTAAGACATTTCCTTCTAAATCGAGTAACGTTTCTATGGAAACGACAGGATTTTCTTTTGGGATACGACAATCTCATTTCCGATCCACTAATCCTTCTTTACTGCATCCCTCACTCCACTCATTGACGAATTCACACGGAAATTGCGTCGCTATGAAATACTACGTGTTCTAAGACATTTCCTTCTAAATCGATTAACGTTTCTATGGAAATGACAGGATTTTCTTTTGGGATACGACAATCTCATTTCCGATCCACTAATCCTTCTTTACTGCATCCCTCACTCCCACTCATTGACGAATTCACACGGAAATTGCGTCGCTATGAAATACTATGTGTTCTAAGACATTTCCTTCTAAATCGAGTAACGTTTCTATGGAAACGACAGGATTTTCTTTTGGGATACGACAATCTCATTTCCGATCCACTAATCCTTCTTTACTGCATCCCTCACTCCCACTCATTAGATTAGATTAGATTAGATTTACTTTCATTCCAATTGATCCGTAGTGAGGAGGTCCTCCAGGATGTGGAACATGTCTGAAAAACAACAATACATGACAAATATTTAAACTAAAACAAATAAGCTAATGTACCATTCACAGGCCCAAGTGGAATGATCGTCATTTTATAATGAACACTAAGAGTCATTTTACAAATACTATTGCACTGTATTTAAAATAAAAAAGTTTTATATTTATTTATAAGGTAAGAAACATGTAATACAACTACTGTAATTCTTATTTACAATGAACACATTACTGCACTGAAATGGTGCAGAAGTTAGATTATACTTACACACACACACACACACACACACACACACACAAATTTTCAGTGAACACATTACTGCACTGAAATTGTGCAGAAGTTATGTTGTACTTATATACAAATCAGTTGGTTTTCCTCAGAAATTCATCAATGGAGTAGAAGGAGTTGGCCACCAATAAATCCTTTAGGCTTCTCTTAAACTGAATTTCATTGGTTGTTAAGCTTTTTATGGCTGCTGGCAAGTTATTGAAAATGTGTGTTCCTGAATAATGCACACCTTTTTGTACAAGACTAAGTGACTTTAAATCCTTGTGAAGATTATTCTTATTTCTAGTATTGATTCCATGAATTGAGCTGTTGGTTTGAAAAAGTGATATATTTTTAATGACAAATTTCATTAAGGAATAAATATATTGGGAAGCTGTAGTTAGTATCCCTAGTTCCCTAAACAGGCTTCTGCAGGATGTTCTTGAGTTCACACCACATATAATTCTTACTGCACGTTTTTGTGCCCGGAAAACTTTAGCTTGGCTTGATGAATTACCCCAGAAAATAATCCCATATGACATTATGGAATGAAAGTAAGCATAGTATGCCAGCTTTTTCATTTTTATATCCCCTATGTCTGACAAAATTCGCATTGCAAACAGAGATTTGTTAAGACGCTTCAGCAGTTCTGTGGTGTGCTCCTCCCAGTTGAATTTATTATCAAGCTGTAATCCCAAGAATTTAACACCGTCCACTTCTTCTATCTTCTTGTCATCATATGTTAGACATATACTCTTGGGACACCCCTTACAAGTTCTGAACTGCATGTAGTGTGTTTTTTCAAAGTTTAGTGACAAAGAATTGGCTAGGAACCAGTGATTAATGTCTACAAATATTTTATTGGCTGATCTTTCTAAGACTACACTTGATTTGCTATTTATTGCAATGTTTGTATCATCAGCAAACAAAACAAACTTGGCATCTGGTAATGTTACTGATGAAAGGTCATTGATATACCCAAGAAAAAGTAAGGGCCCCAAAATGGAACCTTGTGGGACCCCACATGTAATTAGTTCCCAGTTGGATGATGCCTGATAGCTTGATACATGTCTCTTTCCTAATAACACCCTTTGTTTCCTGCCAGAGATATAAGATTTGAACCATTTTGCAGCATTTCCTGTTACACTATAATATTCTAGTTTACTTAAAAGGATATTGTGATTTACACAGTCAAATGCCTTTGACAGATCACAAAATATACCAGTTGCCTGCAATTTTTTTGTCTAATGAATTAAGTACATTTTCACTGTAAGTGTAGATAGCCTTCTCAATATCAGAACCTTTTAGAAATCCAAACTGTGACTTTGACAGTATGTTATTTGAGATAAGATGGTTATAAAGACGACTGTACATTACTTTTTCGAAAATTTTTGAGAATGCTGGCAACAGTGAAATTGGACGGAAATTTGATGCTATTTCTTTATCTCCCTTCTTAAACAGTGGCTTAACTTCAGCATATTTCAGCCATTCGGGAAATATTCCACTGATAAACGACTGGTTACACAGATAGCCTAATATGTTACTTAGCTCAGAATCACATTCTTTAATTAACTTTGTTGATATTTCATCATACCCACTAGATGTTTTTGATTTTAAAGATTTTATGATGGACATTATTTCTGTTGGGGTAGTGAGGGTCAAATTCATATTATGGAAGTTACTTGAAATGTCTGGTCTAAGGTAATCCATAGCAGCATCTACCGAACCTGACAACCCCATCTTTTCAGTAACAGTTATAAAATGTTTGTTAAAAAGTTCTGCAACACTATACACATCTGTCACCAATGCATCATTTACTCTTAATGCTATTTGTTCCTCTTCATGTCTGGTTCTACCGGTCTCCTCCTTCACTATATCCCATATTGTCTTTATTTTGTTATCTGATATGACTATCTTTTCCTTGTAATATATTTGCTTTGACATCCGTATTACAGTCTTTAATATTTTGCAGTATTTCTTATAATGTGCTATAGCATCAACATTGGAAATGTTTCGGATTGACAGATACAGTTTTCTTTTTGTTTTACAAGATACCCCTATTCCTCGAGTAATCCATGGCTTCTTTGTAGACTTTGCTCTAACCTTGGTAAGTTTTGGGGAAAGCAGTGTTCAAATAAGGTAAGCACTTTATTAGCAAAAATGTTATATTTTTCATTCATGCCATGAGCACTGTAAACATCAGTCCAGTGAATGTCTCTGAGGAGTGTCCTAGAATAATCAATTTTTGGCTTACTGATTACCCTCTTGAGCTCAGATTTAACAGATTTTATATCCTGTTCAGTATTAACATTTAACAGAAGGAACTGCATGTCATGGTCTGAGAGGCCATTGACTATTGGTTTTGTAATATAATTTTGTTCATTTGACTTTTCTATAAAGATATTATCAATGGCTGTTTGTGAGCAAGTGGTTATCCTAGTGGGGAACTTTACTGTGGGAATTAAGTTGAATGATAGTGTTACTAACTCAAATAGGTTCTTATTGGGAGAGTCTTTAAGGAAATCTACATTGAAATCACCAGCAACCACTATTTCTTTGTTTTTGGTTGTTAAATGGGCCAGTACAGCTTCAAGGTGGTTTACAAACAGATTAAAGTTACCTGCAGGTGCTCGATATACACTTAATATTATGAAAGATTTTTTGTGAAAATCTAATTCTGTTGCACATGCTTCCATATGCTGTTCTAGGCAAAATTTATGAATGTCTATGTTCTTAAATTTATGACAGTTCCTGATGAATGTGGCAACTCCTCCTTTCTCCATTTCTGATCTACAATAGTGAGATGCTAACCTAAACCCTCTAACACTTAAAAGTTCTATACCAGTGGTCACATGATGTTCCGAGAGGCAGATTATGTCAGCTGGGTTTAAAGACTCTAATTCATCTATGCAGATAGTTAATTCATTAATTTTATTTCTCAGTCCTCGAATATTTTGATGCAATAAAGATAGCTGACATTTCACATTGACTGACTTAAAATTGGATGGAGTTAAAATATCTGCTGACAGTTGAAAATTCTTAACCAATGGCTGTTTATGTTGATGTAATAAGCTGTAATTATGTTTTTTGATTTCTTTCTCAAACTGAAGGTTTGTCTCAGTTCTAACCTCTCTTAAAATTTGTTTTCTTTCTGTCCTCCCTACCCTAAAAAAGGGTCTTTTCTGAATCCTATAACCACTGGTATTTTACCACTCATGACAGTGCCTCCCCCCTTTAACTTTCCTGCTATTTCCCCAGCCAATTTACCCTTCCCCTTCCTGTTGAGGTGAAGGCCATGCCTAGTATAATCCCACCTACTGACAGAATCAACATGAACCACACCAATGTGTGACCACGCACCCGACATGAGCAGCCGTTCCAGCTCCAAATTAACTCTCTTGACAGAAGAGTTCAAATGAGGTCGGTCATGGCGCCCAAGAACAGATACAAACTCAACACTGGTATGCCTCGATGCTGATGCAATCTTCGCCAGGTCACACTCTAATTGACGAATTCACACGGAAATTGCGTCGCTATGAAATACTATGTGTTCTAAGACATTTCCTTCTAAATCGATTAACGTTTCTATGGAAATGACAGGATTTTCTTTTGGGATACGACAATCTCATTTCCGATCCACTAATCCTTCTTTACTGCATCCCTCACTCCCACTCATTGACGATTCACACGGAAATTGCGTCGCTATGAAATACTATGTGATCTAGTCATTTCTTTCTAAATCCAGTAACGTTTCTATGGAAACGACAGGATTTTCTATTGGGATACGACAATCTCATTTCCGATCCACTAATCCTTCTTTACTGCATCCCTCACTCCCACTCATTGACGAATTCACACGGAAATTGCGTCGCTATGAAATACTATGTGTTCTAAGACATTTCCTTCTAAATCGAGTAACGATTCTATGGAAAACAACAGGATTTTCTTTTGGGATACGACATACTCATTTCCGATCCACTAATCCTTCTTTACTGCATCTTTCACTCCCACTCATTGACGAATTCACACGGAAATTGCGTCGCTATGAAATACTATGTGTTCTAAGACATTTCCTTCTAAATCGAGTAACGTTTCTATGGTAACGGACAAGATTTTCTCTTGGGATACGACAATCTCATTTCCGATCCACTAATCCTTCTTTACTGCATCCCTCACTCCCACTCATTGACGAATTCACACGGAAATTGCGTCACTATGAAATACTATGTATTCTAAGACATTTCCTTCTAAATCGAGTAACGTTTCTATGGAAACGACAGGATTTTCTTTTGGGATACGACAATCTCATTTCCGATCCACTAATCCTTCTTTACTGCATCCCTCACTCCCACTCATTGACGAATTCACACGGAAATTGTGTCGCTATCAAATACTATGTGTTCTAAGACATTTCCTTCTAAACCGAGTAACGTTTCTATGGAAACGACAGGATTTTCTTTTGGGATACGAAAGTCACATTTCCGATCCACTAATCCTTCTTTACTGCATCCTCACTCCCACTCATTGACGAATTCACACGGAAATTGCGTCGCTATGAAATACTATGTGTTCTACGACATTTCCTTCTAAATCGAGTAACGTTTCTATGGAAACGTAAGGATTTTCTTTTGGGATACGACAATTCTCATTTCCGATTTACTAATCCTTCTTTACTGCATCCCTCACATCCCACTCATTGACGAATTCACACGGAAATTGCGTCGCTATGAAATACTATGTGTTCTAAGACATTTCCTTCTAAATCGAGTAACGTTTCTATGGAAACGAAAGGATTTTCTTTTGGGATGCGACAATCACATTTCCGATCCACTAATCCTTCTTTACTGCATCCCTCACTCCCACTCATTGACGAATTCACACGGAAATTGCGTCGCTATGAAATACTATGTGTTCTAAGACATTTCCTTCTAAATCGAGTAACGTTTCTATGGAAACGACAGGATTTTCTTTTGGGATACGACAATCTCATTTCCGATCCACTAATCCTTCTTTACTGCATCCCCTCACTCCACTCATTAGATTAGATTAGATTGATTACTTTCATTCCAATTGATCCGTAGTGAGGAGGTCCTCCAGGATGTGGAACATGTCTGAAAAACAACAATACATGACAAATATTTAAACTAACAACAAATAAGCTAATGTACCATTCCACAGGCCCAAGTGGAATGATCGTCATTTTATAATGAACACTAAGAGTCATTTTACAAATACTATTGCACTGTATTTAAAATAAAAATTTTTTATATTTATTTATAAGGTAAGAAACATGTAATACAACTACTGTAATTCTTATTTACAATGAACACATTACTGCACTGAAATGGTGCAGAAGTTAGATTATACTTACACACACACACACACACACACACACACACAAATTTTCAGTGAACACATTACTGCACTGAAATTGTGCAGAAGTTATGTTGTACTTATATACAAATCAGTTGGTTTTCCTCAGAAATTCATCAATGGAGTAGAAGGAGTTGGCCACCAATAAATCCTTTAGGCTTCTCTTAAACTGAATTTCATTGGTTGTTAAGCTTTTTATGGCTGCTGGCAAGTTATTGAAAATGTGTGTTCCTGAATAATGCACACCTTTTTGTACAAGACTAAGTGACTTTAAATCCTTGTGAAGATTATTCTTATTTCTAGTATTGATTCCATGAATTGAGCTGTTGGTTTGAAAAAGTGATATATTTTTAATGACAAATTTCATTAAGGAATAAATATATTGGGAAGCAGTAGTTAGTATCCCCTAGTTCCCTAAACAGGCTTCTGCAGGATGTTCTTGAGTTCACACCACATATAATTCTTACTGCACGTTTTTGTGCCCGGAAAACTTTAGCTTGGCTTGATGAATTACCCCAGAAAATAATCCCATATGACATTATGGAATGAAAGTAAGCATAGTATGCCCAGCTTTTTCATTTTTATATCCCCTATGTCTGACAAAATTCGCATTGCAAACAGAGATTTGTTAAGACGCTTCAGCAGTTCTGTGGTGTGCTCCTCCCAGTTGAATTTATTATCAAGCTGTAATCCCAAGAATTTAACACCGTCCACTTCTTCTATCTTCTTGTCATCATATGTTAGACATATACTCTTGGGACACCCCTTACAAGTTCTGAACTGCATGTAGTGTGTTTTTTCAAAGTTTAGTGACAAAGAATTGGCTAGGAACCAGTGATTAATGTCTACAAATATTTTATTGGCTGATCTTTCTAAGACTACACTTGATTTGCTATTTATTGCAATGTTTGTATCATCAGCAAACAAAACAAACTTGGCATCTGGTAATGTTACTGATGAAAGGTCATTGATAATACCCAAGAAAAAGTAAGGGCCCCAAAATGGAACCTTGTGGGACCCCACATGTAATTAGTTCCCAGTGATGATGCCTGATAGCTTGATACATGTCTCTTTCCTAATAACACCCTTTGTTTCCTGCCAGAGATATAAGATTTGAACCATTTTGCAGCATTTCCTGTTACACTATAAATATTCTAGTTTACTTAAAAGGATATTGTGATTTACACAGTCAAATGCCTTTGACAGATCACAAAATATACCAGTTGCCTGCAATTTTTTTGTCTAATGAATTAAGTACATTTTCACTGTAAGTGTAGATAGCCTTCTCAATATCAGAACCTTTTAGAAATCCAAACTGTGACTTTGACAGTATGTTATTTGAGATAAGATGGTTATAAAGACGACTGTACATTACTTTTTCGAAAATTTTTGAGAATGCTGGCAACAGTGAAATTGGACGGAAATTTGATGCTATTTCTTTATCTCCCTTCTTAAACAGTGGCTTAACTTCAGCATATTTCAGCCATTCGGGAAATATTCCACTGATAAACGACTGGTTACACAGATAGCCTAATATGTTACTTAGCTCAGAATCACATTCTTTAATTAACTTTGTTGATATTTCATCATACCCACTAGATGTTTTTGATTTTAAAGATTTTATGATGGACATTATTTCTGTTGGGGTAGTGAGGGTCAAATTCATATTATGGAAGTTACTTGAAATGTCTGGTCTAAGGTAATCCATAGCAGCATCTACCGAACCTGACAACCCCATCTTTTCAGTAACAGTTATAAAATGTTTGTTAAAAAGTTCTGCAACACTATACACATCTGTCACCAATGCATCATTTACTCTTAATGCTATTTGTTCCTCTTCATGTCTGGTTCTACCGGTCTCCTCCTTCACTATATCCCATATTGTCTTTATTTTGTTATCTGATATGACTATCTT